>NC_069502.1:683619373-683919373 GCF_027579735.1 Bombina bombina | reverse complement strand
TGCTCCCTCCCTTCATCCGTGTCCTAAAGCTTTGGTATTGGTTCCCACAAGTAAGGATGACGCCGTGGACCGGACACACCTATGTTGGAGAAAACAGAATTTATGTTTACCTGATAAATTTCTTTCTCCAACGGTGTGTCCGGTCCACGGCCCGCCCTGGTTTTTTTAATCAGGTCTGATATTTTATTTTCTTTAACTACAGTCACCACGGTACCATATGGTTTCTCCTATGCAATTATTCCTCCTTAACGTCGGTCGAATGACTGGGGTAGGCGGAGCCTAGGAGGGATCATGTGACCAGCTTTGCTGGGCTCTTTGCCATTTCCTGTTGGGGAAGAGAATATCCCACAAGTAAGGATGACGCCGTGGACCGGACACACCGTTGGAGAAAGAAATTTATCAGGTAAACATAAATTCTGTTTTCTTTCATGTAATTAGCAAGAGTCCATGAGCTAGTGACGTATGGGATATACATTCCTACCAGGAGGGGCAAAGTTTCCCAAACCTCAAAATGCCTATAAATACACCCCTCACCACACCCACAAATCCGTTTTACAAACTTTGCCTCCTATGGAGGTGGTGAAGTAAGTTTGTGCTAGATTCTACGTTGATATGCGCTCCGCAGCAGGTTGGAGCCCGGTTTTCCTCTCAGCGTGCAGTGAATGTCAGAGGGATGTGAGGAGAGTATTGCCTGTTTGAATTCAATGATCTCCTTCTACGGGGTCTATTTCATAGGTTCTCTGTTATCGGTCGTAGAGATTCATCTCTTACCTCCCTTTTCAGATCGACGATATACTCTTATATATATATATACCATTACCTCTGCTGATTTTCGTTTCAGTACTGGTTTGGCTTTCTACAAACATGTAGATGAGTGTCCTGGGGTAAGTAAGTCTTATTTTCTGTGACACTCTAAGCTATGGTTGGGCACTTTTTTATTAAAGTTCTAAATATATGTATTCAAACATTTATTTGCCTTGACTCAGGATGTTCAACATTCCTTATTTTCAGACAGTCAGTTTCATATTTGGGATAATGCATTTGAATCAATCATTTTTCTTACCTTAAAAATTTGACTTTTTTTCCCTGTGGGCTGTTAGGCTCGCGGGGGCTGAAAATGCTTCATTTTATTGCGTCATTCTTGGCGCAGACTTTTTTGGCGCAAAAAATCTTTTCTGTTTCCGGCGTCATACGTGTTGCCGGAAGTTGCGTCATTTTTTGACGTTCTTTTGCGCCAAAAATGTCGGCGTTCCGGATGTGGCGTCATTTTTGGCGCCAAAAGCATTTAGGCGCCAAATAATGTGGGCGTCTTATTTGGCGCTAAAAAAATATGGGCGTCGTTTTTGTCTCCACATTATTTAAAGTCTCATTTCTCATTGCTTCTGGTTGCTAGAAGCTTGTTCCTTGGCATTTTTTCCCATTCCTGAAACTGTCATTTAAGGAATTTGATCAATTTTGCTTTTTATGTTGTTTTTTCTCTTACATATTGCAAGATGTCTCACGTTGCATCTGAGTCAGAAGATACTTCAGGAAAATCGCTGTCTGGTGCTGGAACTACCAAAGCTAAGTGTATCTGCTGTAAACTTTTGGTAGCTGTTCCTCCAGCTGTTGTTTGTATTAATTGTCATGACAAACTTGTTAATGCAGATAATATTTCCTTTAGTAAAGTACCATTACCTGTTGCAGTTCTATCAACATCTAATGTTCAGAGTGTTCCTGATAACATAAGAGATTTTGTTTGTGAATCCATCAAGAAGGCTATGTCTGTTATTCCTCCTTCTAGTAAACATAAAAAATCTTTTAAAACTTCTCTTTATGCAGATGAATTTTTAAATGAACATCATCATTCTGATTCTAATGACTCTTCTGGCTCAGAGGATTCTGTCTCAGAGGTTGATACTGATAAATCTTCATATTTATTTAAAATGGAATTTATTCGTTCTTTACTTAAAGAAGTACTAATTGCTTTAGAAATTGAGGATTCTGGTCCTCTTGATACTAAATCTAAACGTTTAGATAAGGTCTTTAAATCTCCTGTGGTTATTTCAGAAGTTTTTCCTGTTCCTGGTGCTATTTCTGAAGTAATTTCCAGAGAGTGGAATAATTTGGGTAATTCATTTACTCCTTCTAAACGTTTTAAGCAATTATATCCTGTGCCGTCTGACAGATTAGAATTTTGGGACAAAATCCCTAAAGTTGATGGGGCTATTTCTACCCTTGCTAAACGTACTACTATTCCTACGGCAGATGGTACTTCGTTTAAAGATCCTTTAGATAGGAAAATTGAATCCTTTCTAAGAAAAGCTTATCTGTGTTCAGGTAATCTTCTTAGACCTGCTATATCATTGGCTGATGTTGCTGCAGCTTCAACTTTTTGGTTGGAAACTTTAGCGCAACAAGTAACAGATCATGATTCTCATAATATTATTCTTCTTCTTCAACATGCTAATAATTTTATCTGTGATGCCATTTTTGATATTATCAGAGTTGATGTCAGGTTTATGTCTCTAGCTATTTTAGCTAGAATAGCTTTATGGCTTAAAACTTGGAATGCTGATATGTCTTCTAAATCAACTCTACTTTCCCTTTCTTTCCAGGGTAACAAATTATTTGGTTCTCAGTTGGATTCTATTATCTCAACTGTTACTGGTGGGAAAGGAACTTTTTTACCACAGGATAAAAAATCTAAGGGTAAAAACAGGGCTAATAATCGTTTTCGTTCCTTTCGTTTCAACAAAGAACAAAAGCCTGATCCTTCATCCTCAGGAGCAGTTTCAGTTTGGAAACCATCTCCAGTCTGGAATAAATCTAAGCCTTCTAGAAAGGCAAAGCCAGCTTCTAAGTCCACATGAAGGTGCGGCCCTCATTCCAGCTCAGCTGGTAGGGGGCAGGTTACTTTTTTTCAAAGAAATTTGGATCAATTCTGTTCACAATCTTTGGATTCAGAACATCGTTTCAGAAGGGTACAGAATTGGTTTCAAGATAAGACCTCCTGCAAAGAGATTTTTTCTTTCCCGTGTCCCAGTAAATCCAGTGAAAGTTCAAGCATTTCTGAAATGTGTTTCAGATCTAGAGTTGGCTGGAGTAATTATGCCAGTTCCAGTTCTGGAACAGGGGCTGGGGTTTTATTCGAATCTCTTCATTGTACCAAAGAAGGAGAATTCCTTCAGACCAGTTCTGGATCTAAAAATATTGAATTGTTATGTAAGGATACCAACATTCAAAATGGTAACTGTGAGGACTATCTTGCCTTTTGTTCAGCAAAGGCATTATATGTCCACAATAGATTTACAGGATGCATATCTGCATATTCCGATTCATCCAGATCACTATCAGTTCCTGAGATTCTCTTTTCTGGACAAGCATTACCAATTTGTGGCTCTGCCGTTTGGCCTAGCTACAGCTCCAAGAATTTTTACAAAGGTTCTCGGTGCCCTTCTGTCTGTAATCAGAGAACAGGGTATTGTGGTATTTCCTTATTTGGCCGATATCTTGGTACTTGCTCAGTCTTTACATTTAGCAGAATCTCATACGAATCGACTTGTGTTGTTTCTTCAAGATCATGGTTGGAGGATCAATTCACTAAAAAGTTCATTGATTCCTCAGACAAGGGTAACCTTTCTGGGTTTCCAGATAGATTCAGTGTCCATGACTCTGTCTTTGACAGACAAGAGACGTCTAAAGTTGATTTCAGCTTGTCGAAACCTTCAGTCACAATCATTCCCTTCGGTAGCCTTATGCATGGAAATTCTAGGTCTTATGACTGCTGCATCGGACGCAATCCCCTTTGCTCGTTTTCACATGCGACCTCTTCAGCTCTGTATGCTGAATCAATGGTGCAGGGATTACACAAAGATATCTCAATTAATATCCTTAAAACCGATTGTACGACACTCTCTGACGTGGTGGACAGATCACCATCGTTTAATTCAGGGGGCTTCTTTTGTTCTTCCGACCTGGACTGTAATTTCAACAGATGCAAGTCTTACAGGTTGGGGAGCTGTGTGGGGATCTCTGACGGCACAAGGAGTTTGGGAATCTCAGGAGGTGAGATAACCGATCAATATTTTTGAACTCCGTGCAATTTTCAGAGCTCTTCAGTCTTGGCCTCTTCTGAAGAGAGAATCGTTCATTTGTTTTCAGACAGACAATGTCACAACTGTGGCATATATCAATCATCAAGGAGGGACTCACAGTCCTCTGGCTATGAAAGAAGTATCTCGAATTCTGGTTTGGGCGGAATCCAGCTCCTGTCTAATCTCTGCGATTCACATCCCAGGTATAGACAATTGGGAAGTGGATTATCTCAGTCGCCAAACGTTGCATCCGGGCGAATGGTCTCTTCACCCAGAGGTATTTCTTCAGATTGTTCAAATGTGGGAACTTCCAGAAATAGATCTGATGGCGTCTCATCTAAACAAGAAACTTCCCAGGTATCTGTCCAGATCCCGGGATCCTCAGGCGGAGGCAGTGGATGCATTATCACTTCCGTGGAAGTATCATCCTGCCTATATCTTTCCGCCTCTAGTTCTTCTTCCAAGAGTAATCTCCAAGATTCTGAAGGAATGCTCGTTTGTTCTGCTGGTAGCTCCGGCATGGCCTCACAGGTTTTGGTATGCGGATCTTGTCCGGATGGCCTCTTGCCAACCGTGGACTCTTCCGTTACGACCAGACCTTCTGTCGCAAGGTCCTTTTTTCCATCAGGATCTCAAATCCTTAAATTTAAAGCTATGGAGATTGAACGCTTGATTCTTGGTCAAAGAGGTTTCTCTGACTCTGTGATTAATACTATGTTACAGGCTCGTAAATCTGTATCTAGAGAGATATATTATAGAGTCTGGAAGACTTATATTTCTTGGTGTCTTTCTCATCATTTTTCTTGGCATTCTTTTAGAATTCCGAGAATTTTACAGTTTCTTCAGGATGGTTTAGATAAAGGTTTGTCCGCAAGTTCCTTGAAAGGACAAATCTCTGCTCTTTCTGTTCTTTTTCACAGAAAGATTGCTAATCTTCCTGATATTCATTGTTTTGTACAAGCTTTGGTTCGTATAAAACCTGTCATTAAGTCAATTTCTCCTCCCTGGAGTTTGAATTTGGTTCTGGGGGCTCTTCAAGCTCCTCCTTTTGAACCCATGCATTCATTGGACATTCAATTACTTTCTTGGAAAGTTTTGTTCCTTTTGGCGATCTCTTCTGCCAGAAGAGTCTCTGAATTATCTGCTCTTTCTTGTGAGTCTCCTTTTCTGATTTTTCATCAGGATAAGGCGGTGTTGCGAACTTCTTTTGAATTTTTACCTAAGGTTGTGAATTCCAACAACATTAGTAGAGAAATTGTGGTTCCTTCATTATGTCCTAATCCTAAGAATTCTAAGGAGAAATAGTTGCATTCTTTGGATGTTGTTAGAGCTTTGAAATATTATGTTGAAGCTACTAAGTCTTTCCGAAAGACTTCTAGTCTATTTGTTATCTTTTCCGGTTCTAGAAAAGGCCAGAAAGCTTCTGCCATTTCTTTGGCATCTTGGTTGAGATCTTTAATTCATCATGCCTATGTTGAGTCGGGTAAAACTCCGCCTCAAAGGATTACAGCTCATTCTACTAGGTCAGTTTCTACTTCCTGGGCGTTTAGGAATGAAGCTTCGGTTGATCAGATTTGCAAAGCAGCAACTTGGTCCTCTTTGCATACTTTTACTAAATTCTACCATTTTGATGTGTTTTCTTCTTCTGTAGCAGTTTTTGGTAGAAAAGTACTTCAGGCAGCGGTTTCAGTTTGAATCTTCTGCTTATGTTTTCATTAAACTTTATTTTGGGTGTGGATTATTTTCAGCAGGAATTGGCTGTCTTTATTTTATCCCTCCCTCTCTAGTGACTCTTGCGTGGAAAGATCCACATCTTGGGTAGTCATTATCCCATACGTCACTAGCTCATGGACTCTTGCTAATTACATGAAAGAAAACATAATTTATGTAAGAACTTACCTGATAAATTCATTTCTTTCATATTAGCAAGAGTCCATGAGACCCACCCTTTTTTTGTGGTGGTTATGATTTTTTTGTATAAAGCACAATTATTCCAATTCCTTATTTTATATGCTTTCGCACTTTTTTCTTATCACCCCACTTCTTGGCTATTCGTTAAACTGATTTGTGGGTGTGGTGAGGGGTGTATTTATAGGCATTTTGAGGTTTGGGAAACTTTGCCCCTCCTGGTAGGAATGTATATCCCATACGTCACTAGCTCATGGACTCTTGCTAATATGAAAGAAATGAATTTATCAGGTAAGTTCTTACATAAATTATGTTTTTTTTTCCCCTCGAAATGGTATAGGGTCAGTTGATCTAGTACCTTATACTATGTACTAGTACACCAAACATACACACACACAATATATATATATATATATATATATATATATATATATATATATATATTTCTTTCATGTAATTAGCAAGAGTCCATGAGCTAGTGACGTATGGGATATACATTCCTACCAGGAGGGGCAAAGTTTCCCAAACCTCAAAATGCCTATAAATACACCCCTCACCACACCCACAAATCAGTTTTACAAACTTTGCCTCCTATGGAGGTGGTGAAGTAAGTTTGTGCTAGATTCTACGTTGATATGCGCTCCGCGGCAGGTTGGAGCCCGGTTTTCCTCTCAGCGTGCAGTGAATGTCAGAGGGATGTGAGGAGAGTATTGCCTATTTGAATTCAATGATCTCCTTCTACGGGGTCTATTTCATAGGTTCTCTGTTATCGGTCGTAGAGATTCATCTCTTACCTCCCTTTTCAGATCGACGATATACTCTTATATATACCATTACCTCTACTGATTTTCGTTTCAGTACTGGTTTGGCTTTCTACAACTTGTAGATGAGTGTCCTGGGGTAAGTAAGTCTTATTTTCTGTGACACTCTAAGCTATGGTTGGGCACTTTTTTATAAAGTTCTAAATAATATGTATTCAAACATTTATTTGCCTTGACTCAGGATGTTTAACGTTCCTTATTTCAGACAGTCAGTTTCATATTTGGGATAATGCATATGAATCAATCAATTTTTTACCTTAAAATTTGACTTTTTTCCCTGTGGGTTGTTAGGCTCGCGGGGCCTGAAAATGCTTCATTTTATTGCGTCATTTTTGGCGCGGACTTTTTTGGAGCAAAATTTTTTTTTCTGTTTCCGGCGTCATACGTGTCGCCGGAAGTTGCGTCATTTTTGACGTTTTTTTTGCGCCAAAAGTGTCGGCGTTCCGGATGTGGCGTCATTTTTGGCGCCAAAAGCATTTAGGCGCCAAATAATGTGGGCGTCTTTTTTGGCGCTAAAAAAATATGAGCGTCACTATTGTCTCCACATTATTTAAGTCTTATTATTTTGTTGCTTCTGGTTGCTAGAAGCTTGTTCACTGGCATTTTTTCCCATTCCTGAAACTGTCATTTAAGGAATTTGATCAATTTTGCTTTATATGTTGTTTTTTCTATTACATATTGCAAGATGTCCCACGTTAACACTGAGTCAGAAGATACTTCTGGAAAATCGCTGCCTGGTGCTGGATCTACCAAAGCTAAGTGTATCTGCTGTAAACTTATGGTATCTGTTCCTCCAGCAGTTGTTTGTACTGATTGTCATGACAAACTTGTTAATGCAGATAATATTTCCTTTAGTACTGTTACATTACCTGTTGCTGTTCCGTCAACATCTAATGCTCAGAGTGTTCCTGATAACATAAGAGATTTTGTTTCTAAATCCATTAAGAAGGCTATGTCTGTTATTCCTCCTTCTAGTAAACGTAAAAAGTCTTTTAAAACTTCTCATTTTTCAGATGAATTTTTAAATGAACATCATCATTCTGATTCTGATAATGGTTCTTCTGGTTCAGAGGATTCTGTCTCAGAGGTTGATGCTGATAAATCTTCATATTTATTTAAAATGGAATTTATTCGTTCTTTACTTAAAGAAGTCCTAATTGCATTAGAAATAGAGGATTCTAGTCCTCTTGATACTAAATCTAAACGTTTAGATAAGGTTTTTAAATCTCCTGTAGTTATTCCAGAAGTTTTTCCTGTCCCTGATGCTATTTCTGAAGTAATTTCCAGGGAATGGAATAATTTGGGTAATTCATTTACTCCTTCTAAACGTTTTAAGCAATTATATCCTGTGCCATCTGACAGATTAGAGTTTTGGGACAAAATCCCTAAGGTTGATGGGGCTGTCTCTACTCTTGCTAAGCGTACTACTATTCCTACGGCAGATGGTACTTCCTTTAAGGATCCTCTAGATAGGAAAATTGAATCATTTCTAAGAAAAGCTTACTTGTGTTCAGGTAATCTTCTTAGACCTGCTATATCTTTAGCGGATGTTGCTGCAGCTTCAACTTTTTGGTTAGAAGCTTTAGCGCAACAAGTAACAGATCATAATTCTCATAGCATTATTAATCTTCTTCAACATGCTAATAATTTTATTTGTGATGCCATCTTTGATATCATTAGAGTTGATGTCAGGTATATGTCTCTAGCTATTTTAGCTAGAAGAGCTTTATGGCTTAAAACTTGGAATGCTGATATGTCTTCTAAGTCAACTTTGCTTTCCCTTTCTTTCCAGGGTAATAAATTGTTTGGTTCTCAGTTGGATTCTATTATCTCAACTGTTACTGGAGGGAAAGGAACTTTTTTACCACAGGATAAAAAATCTAAAGGTAAATTTAGGTCTAATAATCGTTTTCATTCCTTTCGTCACAATAAGGAACAAAAGCCTGATCCTTCACCCACAGGAGCGGTGTCAGTTTGGAAACCATCTCCAGTCTGGAATAAATCCAAGCCCTTTAGAAAACCAAAGTCAGCTCCTAAGTCCACATGAAGGTGCGGCCCTCATTCCAGCTCAGCTGGTAGGGGGCAGGTTACGTTTTTTTCAAAGAAATTTGGATCAATTCCGTTCACAATCTTTGGATTCAGAACATTGTTTCAGAAGGGTACAGAATTGGCTTCAAGATAAGGCCTCCTGCAAAGAGATTTTTTCTTTCCCGTGTCCCAGTAAACCCAGCGAAGGCTCAAGCATTTCTGAATTGTGTTTCAGATCTAGAGTTGGCTGGAGTAATTATGCCAGTTCCAGTTCTGGAACAGGGGCTGGGGTTTTATTCAAATCTCTTCATTGTACCAAAGAAGGAGAATTCCTTCAGACCAGTTCTGGATCTAAAAATATTGAATCGTTATGTAAGGATACCAACATTCAAAATGGTAACTGTAAGGACTATCCTGCCTTTTGTTCAGCAAGGGCATTATATGTCTACAATAGATTTACAGGATGCATATCTGCATATTCCGATTCATCCAGATCACTATCAGTTTCTGAGATTCTCTTTCCTAGACAAGCATTACCAGTTTGTGGCTCTACCGTTTGGCCTAGCAACAGCTCCAAGAATTTTTACAAAGGTTCTCGGTGCCCTTCTGTCTGTAATCAGAGAACAGGGTATTGTGGTATTTCCTTATTTGGACGATATCTTGGTACTTGCTCAGTCTTCACATTTAGCAGAATCTCATACGAATCGACTTGTGTTGTTTCTTCAAGATCATGGTTGGAGGATCAATTTACCAAAGAGTTCATTGATTCCTCAGACAAGGGTAACCTTTTTAGGTTTCCAGATAGATTCAGTGTCCATGACTCTGTCTTTGACAGACAAGAGACGTCTAAAATTGATATCAGCTTGTCGAAACCTTCAGTCACAATCATTCCCTTCGGTAGCCTTATGCATGGAAATTCTAGGTCTTATGACTGCTGCATCGGACGCGATCCCCTTTGCTCGTTTTCACATGCGACCTCTTCAGCTCTGTATGCTGAACCAGTGGTGCAGGGATTACACAAAGATATCTCAATTAATATCTTTAAAACCGATTGTACGACACTCTCTGATGTTGTGGACAGATCACCATCGTTTAGTTCAGGGGGCTTCTTTTGTTCTTCCGACCTGGACTGTAATTTCAACAGATGCAAATCTTACAGGTTGGGGAGCTGTGTGGGGGTCTCTGACAGCACAAGGGGTTTGGGAATCTCAGGAGGTGAGATTACCGATCAATATTTTGGAACTCCGTGCAATTTTCAGAGCCCTTCAGTCATGGCCTCTTCTAAAGAGACAATCGTTCATTTGTTTTCAGACGGACAATGTCACAACTGTGGCATACATCAATCATCAAGGAGGGACTCACAGTCCTCTGGCTATGAAAGAAGTATCTCGAATTCTGGTATGGGCGGAATCCAGCTCCTGTCTAGTTTCTGCGATTCATATCCCAGGTATAGACTATTGGGAAGCGGATTATCTCAGTCGCCAAACGTTACATCCGGGCGAATGGTCTCTTCACCCAGAGGTATTTCTTCAGATTGTTCAAATGTGGGGCTTCCAGAAATAGATCTGATGGCCTCTCATCTTAACAAGAAACTTCCCAGGTATCTGTCCAGATCCAGGGATCCTCAAGCGGAAGCAGTGGATGCATTGTCACTTCCTTGGAAGTATCATCCTGCCTATATCTTTCCGCCTCTAGTTCTTCTTCCAAGAGTAATCTCCAAGATTCTGAAGGAATGCTCGTTTGTTCTGCTGGTGGCTCCAGCATGGCCTCACAGGTTTTGGTATGCGGATCTTGTCCGGATGGCCTCTTGCCATCCGTGGACTCTTCCGTTAAGACCAGACCTTCTGTCGCAAGGTCCTTTTTTCCATCAGGATCTCAAATCCTTAAATTTGAAGGTATGGAGATTGAACGCTTGATTCTTAGTCAAAGAGGTTTCTCTGACTGTGATTAAAACTATGTTACAGGCTCGTAAATCTGTATCTAGAAAGATATATTATCGAGTCTGGAAGACTTACATTTCTTGGTGTCTTTCTCATCATTTTTCCTGGCATTCTTTTAGAATTCCGAGAATTTTACAGTTTCTTCAGGATGGTTTGGATAAAGGTTTGTCTGCAAGTTCCTTGAAAGGTCAAATCTCTGCTCTTTCTGTTCTTTTTCACAGAAAGATTGCTAATCTTCCTGATATTCATTGTTTTGTACAAGCTTTGGTTCGTATAAAACCTGTTATTAAGTCAATTTCTCCTCCTTGGAGTTTGAATTTGGTTCTGGGGGCTCTTCAAGCTCCTCCGTTTGAACCTATGCCTTCATTAGACATTAAATTACTTTCTTGGAAAGTTTTGTTTCTTTTGGCCATCTCTTCTGCTAGAAGAGTTTCTGAATTATCTGCTCTTTCTTGTGAGTCTCCTTTTCTGATTTTTCATCAGGATAAGGCAGTGTTGCGAACTTCTTTTAAATTTTTACCTAAGGTTGTGAATTCTAACAACATTAGTAGAGAAATTGTGGTTCCTTCATTATGTCCTAATCCTAAGAATTCTAAGGAGAGATCATTGCATTCTTTGGATGTAGTTAGAGCTTTGAAATATTATGTTGAAGCTACTAAGACTTTCCGAAAGACTTCTAGTCTATTTGTTATCTTTTCCGGTTCTAGGAAAGGTCAGAAGGCCTCTACCATTTCTTTGGCATCTTGGTTGAAATCTTTAATTCATTATGCTTATGTCGAGTCGGGTAAAACTCCGCCTCAAAGGATTACAGCTCATTCTACTAGGTCAGTTTCTACTTCCTGGGCGTTTAGGAATGAAGCTTCGGTTGATCAGATTTGCAAAGCAGCAACTTGGTCTTCTTTGCATACTTTTACTAAATTCTACCATTTTGATGTGTTTTCTTCTTCTGAAGCTGTTTTTGGTAGAAAAGTACTTCAGGCAGCTGTTTCAGTTTGAATCTTCTGCTTATATTTTCAGTTTTTTCTTTATAAGATTTAAACTTTATTTTTGGGTGTGGATTTTTTTCAGCGGAATTGGCTGTCTTTATTTTTTCCCTCCCTCTCTAGTGACTCTTGCGTGGAAGATCCACATCTTGGGTAGTCATTATCCCATACGTCACTAGCTCATGGACTCTTGCTAATTACATGAAAGAAAACATAATTTATGTAAGAACTTACCTGATAAATTCATTTCTTTCATATTAGCAAGAGTCCATGAGGCCCACCCTTTTTGTGGTGGTTATGATTTTTTTGTATAAAGCACAATTATTCCAATTCCTTATATTTATGCTTCGCACTTTTTTCTTATCACCCCACTTCTTGGCTATTCGTTAAACTGATTTGTGGGTGTGGTGAGGGGTGTATTTATAGGCATTTTGAGGTTTGGGAAACTTTGCCCCTCCTGGTAGGAATGTATATCCCATACGTCACTAGCTCATGGACTCTTGCTAATATGAAAGAAATGAATTTATCAGGTAAGTTCTTACATAAATTATGTTATATATATATATATATATATATATATATATATATATAGTCTTAACAGTTATGCGTTTTTATATTACATGTTAATTGCCTATTAACAGGGGCAGTAGACTTGTGCATTTGTTTTGGACAAATGATTTGAATAGCTAATTTGTTTCGTTATTCAGAATTTTTATTGGCAAGCGAAAAATGAATGACACTTTAAATAAATTAATGCAATATGAAAATTGATTAACTCATTAAAGATATAAACAAATATAAAAAGGTGCATTTGTATATTTTATCATCCCTTTTACTAATTAACGAAACAATGAAAATGTGTTGATTCATTTATTAAATGTCTCATTTGTGATGCGCTTGAAAAGGAAAACTATGGACAATGAAAAAAACCCAGTTATTCAGATAATTCATCTGGAAAAAATGCTTATTTTTAAGAGCTTGTTTTAGATTTTTTTTATTGTTTTTTTTTATAGTGAGGGTAAAAAGATGCAACCAAGGTAGAAAAAATGGAAGCACCTGGTAGTGGCCATTTCAAAATGTTTAATGAACAGAGTAGCAATGTGGCAAAAAAATATAACACAGTATGCACAGGGAAAAATCCCTTTTAAAATGCAGACCCAATACAGAGAAGGTGGAAAGGCAAAAATAGAGAGCTAGTGACAGAAACGATGGCTAACGCGTTTCGGCGTGAGCCTTACTCATAGCCTAAGGTAAAAAGATGCAACAGGGTTATGGTCTGTTCATTTTAAACATTTAGTGTGCCATTTACTAGTGTACTATAAATTTGTAATTTCTTAAAAAAATTTTTGAATTAAACTGTATTTTTTTTTTTACTTTGTCTTCAGATAACCTGTCTGCTAGCAGAGTGGTCCGCTACAGCCTTGATCTCCACTCAAACTTTGTAGACCTGGTTGATGGGCAGGTGTTTTTAGCTGAGCACAGACACACTGGTGTGCTGACTGAAGAGCTGGTGTTCAAACGAGCAGTCCCTGTTCTCACGTGTGCCTCCTACAGAAACCAGATGTTAAATGCGTGTGTGCGGCCCGCACTGGTGGTCCTTGCAAGTAATGTTGCTCAGAGTGTAAGAAAAGGTAAGCTGGGACAATTATAACTGAAGTTCTGACTGTAGTAATTTAAAGGGATATGAAACCCAATTTTTTTTCTTTCATGATTCAGATAGAGAATATGATTTTAAACAACTTTCCAATTTACTTCTGTTATCTAATTTGCTTTATTCTCTTGGTATTGTTTGTTGAAGAAGCAGCACTATTGTGAGCTAGCTGAACACATCAGGTGAGATAACATGAGGCATATATGTGCAGCCACCAATCCGCAGCTCTTGTGCCTACCTGGGTATAATTTTTTAACAAAGGATACCAAGAGAGCAAAGCAAATGAGATACATTGTTAAATTGCTCTATCTGAATCGTGAAGGAAAAAAAATTGTGTTTCATGTAATTTTGTTATACCTTTTAATAGGCAGAAATATAATATATGCTACTGAGCAATTTTAGGCAGATGGGAACAAATTATGTAAACTAAGAATGCTTTAAAAAATAGAAATGTTAATAGTTTATTATTATCAATTAACAAAATTAAGAAAAATCTAAATTAAATCAATATTTGATGTGGTCACCCTTTTCCTTCAAAACTCCATCAATTCTTCTAGATACACTTGCACACAGTTTTTGAAGGAAATTAGCAGGTAGGTTGTTCCAAACATCTTGGAGAACTAACCACAGTTCTTCTGTGGCTATAAGAAGCCTCTGTTGCTTCTGTCTTTTCTTGTAATACTAGACAGACTCTATATTGAGATTAGGGTTCTGTGGGGGCCATATTAACACTTCCAGGAATTCTTCTTCTTTACATTGAAGATTCAATCACATGCCTTCCTTATGGTATTGCATGATGGATAAGTGTCTGCCTGTGCTTCACGCCTTAATTCTGACCAAATCCACAACTCTGTTTGCAGAAATGTAGCACTAAACTCGCAAGTAGCCTCAACCATGTTTTACTGTTGCTTGCAGACACTCATTCTTGTATCGCTCTCCGTCTGTTGCAGCCAAATATTTTAATTGTTGACTCATTAGTTTGGAGCACCTGCTGTTATTTTTCTGCACCCCAGTTCCTGCGTTTTCATGCATAGTTGAGTCGCTTGACAATGATTACAGTTTTGAGGTATGGCTTCTTCACTGTAAGTCTTCCATGAAGACCACATTTTGATCACACTTTTGCAGACAGTAGACTGGTTTCTGCCACTTCTGAGCTGATGGCACTGATGGACATCTGAATGTGAAGAGAAGTAAGCATGATGTGTCTTTCATCTACTGTACTAAGTTTCATTGTTCTACCACTGCATTTACGGTCTTCAATGTTGCCTATTTCTTTGTGCTTCTTCAGAAGTGCTTGGACACGTTATCTAGAAACCACTGTTCGCCTTGAAATTTCTGCCAGGTAGAGACCTTGCTGATGCACTGTAACTACCTTGTATCTTGTTGCTGTGCTCAGTCTTGCCATGGTGTATGACTTTTTACATTAAACTATCATCAGCAATCTCACCTTTGTTAGCAGAGTTTGTCTGTTCCTCTGCCTTATTATTATTCCTCCTACACAGCTATTTCTGTTTCAGTTAATGATTGTGTTTCAACCTTCATATTAAAGTGATGGTAAACTTGATTGTTATGGAAAATATCAGTGTAATTGTGACATAAATTCAACTGCATTTTCATTGATGGTTTTTATTCCCCCAAATAAGTGTTCTTACTGCTAATCGCTCCGATTTACTCCTACCGCTCCTCCTCAGTGATGTTTCTTCATCCTGTTAATTGGTTTTCTAGCCTTTAGTTGGCCAACTCTTTACACAGCATGCCCCTTGGATCAGTTGCTCGTGTGCTTCTTTTTTCCTATGGATCCCTGACTCTGCTGCTTAAAGGCCAGAACATTAATTGTCCGGTAATGTCACTGAATAAAAGTATAGATCGTGCCGAGAGGAGGAGTGGTAGGAGTAAATTGGAGCAATTGGCAGTAAGAATCAATGAAAGTGTGGTTGGATTTATGTCAGTTACACTATGTTCCATAACGATCAAGTTTACCATCACTTTAATTTGAAGAGCATTAGCATCTGTTTGGTATAATCATCCACCTGACTATATGCCTACAAAATCCCTGATGTTGCACAAGTTTACCTAGAAGAATTGATGCTGTTATTAAAGCAAAGGGTGGTCACACCAAATATTGATTTGATTTGGATTTTTCCTCTGTTCACTTACTTTGAATCTAATTAAAGGGACAGGAAACCCAATTTTCTTTTCTAAGATATGGAGAGTCCATGACGTCATCAATTACTTGTGGGAATATTATTATTATTATTATCGGTTATTTGTAGAGCGCCAACAGATTCCGCAGTGCTAATATCACTCCTGGCCGGCAGGAGGAGGCAAAGAGCACCACAGCAAAGCTGTTAAGTGTTACTCCCCTACCCATAATTCCCAGTCATTCTCTTTGCCTCTGTTAAATGGAGGAGATAACGTTTTGATGTCTGAAGAAAATTGGAATTTATTTCGCTACAAGCATGATTTTTTGGATCTAGCCGTAGTCCACATTAATATCTTCAGTAGGGTAGTGGTGTGGTTAAAGCAGTTAGGAACTTGTGAGGTGAGCCTTGCAGCGTTTTCCTAAGATATTTGCTGCCCTAGTATAGAAAGCCAGAGTAGGTTTACTCTGTTCTTTCTTTCTCCACGGGTCTCTGTAAGGAGCTTCATCCTTTCAAACCATGTGAGCTGTCTACCTGCCGGACAGCTGAAATTGTAGGTAAGTGCTATTTGTCTTCTAGGTTGGGAGACTGGCACTGAAGGGTTAATAGAAGGCACTCTGCAGTATTTCCTGGGACTAAATCTTGTGTGTATGTGATAGAGACAAAGGGTTAATCACCTTTGTTGATGGAAGGGGTTAACTTGAGGCTCCTGTGTTTTTGTGTGACAAAACACTATGGTACTTATTATGTGTAAGGGGGCTCCTAAGAGTACTCTGTGTCTATTTCTATGCATTGCATTTTGGACAGAAAAACGCAAGAGATGCAAAGTTTATTGCCTGAGAGCTGGAAAAACGCTACAGAGCATTTTTATCCGACCTCAGAGCCTAGACATATTTTCACTGACACTGTTAGTTTTTTTTTTTTTTCTCAATCAGTTTGAGCGTGCGCTTTTCTTAATGGCGCAGTTTTACTCAGCCGATCTGTAACCGCCTCTTCCACTCTGTGTAACAGCACGGAGCGATGTCGGAACAGCTGCAGCTTCTTTAGTGAGCAGACTCTAGTGATTAGACCATTTGAAACACACCTCAATTAATTGCTGAGGTGTAGTGATGTAATTTATTTTCTGTGAAAAACGCTACTACAGGAAAATTAAAGTTAACATTTTTTGTTTCTCTTTAGGCTAATTCAGTCTTAAAGTGACAGTACAAGTCACCCTTACTGTTGAAATAATTATTTTTGATCATGGAACTGGACTCTGTTCCTATGGTCAATTGTTCAATCTGTCTAGAGACCCAGATTGTGGTATGAGATTTTGTACCTCATGTTTAAATAAGATGTTGGAATGTAAAGAAAAGATTTTTTTATTTCAAATGAACCTAATGTCTCTCAGGATGATGCTGTTCAGGCAATGCCACAGCTTTCTTCTCAAACGTCCCAAGCCTCTATGGCCTCACATACAGTGCCCTGCAGAAATTGCTGCCCAGGTATCTTCTATGGTATTATCTGCCTTTTCCTATGCTTAAGGGAAAAATGCAAGAGGAAAATTAGAGATTCAGATAGTAAGGTTTCTGCTCCACCTGCTGCTACCCAGGTTGCTCTCTCTCATAAGTCTCATCAGGAGGATACGTTGGTAGCCTCTGAGGGTAAAATCTCAGATTCGGACAGTATAGTTCCTTCATCTCATGCTGAAGTTGTGTCCTTCAAAATTTAAGTTTGAACACCTTCGTGTATTGTTAAAGAAGGTTTTGGCTACTTTGGACGACTCCGATACTCCTGACGTTGTCAACCCTAAGAAGTCTACTAGGCTTAATATCTACTATGATGCCTTCCACTGTGGAAGTGTTTCCTTTTCCAGACTATGCAACGGATATTATTTCACAGGAATGGGAGAATCCAAGGATACCTTTTTCTCCATCTCCTATCTTTTAAAAAGATGTTTGCTGTTGCTGACTCCATTACAGACTCTTGGCGCACGGTGCCTAAAGTAGAAGGGGCTATTTCTAACCTGGCTAAGAGAACTACGATTCCTGTAGAGGAAAGCTGCTCTTTTAAGGATCCCATGGTCAAAAAGCTGGAGGCTTATTTGAAGAAGATGTAGGTTCATCAAGGTCTTCAATGGCAACCTGCAGTTTGTATTGCCACTGTGTCAAGTGCAGCATCTTATTGGTGCAATGTCTTGTCTGATTCAATTTTGGTAGAGACTTCTTTGGAGTGTCAGTATATGGCCAGGATATAATACAATATATTTAATAATTATTCTTTAAAACAAACCCCCAATAAAATGCATATACAAAACAATTAAAATTAATGTAAATTCCTAAATTATTTATATTAGTTAAATTTTATAGACACATGGAATTATATTTATAGGAACCAGGTTATGAATCAAACTACAGGTAGCCCTCAGTTTACGCCGGGGTTAGGTTCCAGGAGGAATGGTTGTAAATCGAAACCGTTGTAGATTGAGACCCAGTTTATAATGTAAGTCAATCGAAACTGAGGGGATTAGGTTCCAGGCCCCTCTCAAAATTGTCAGTAACACTAATACATTATTTTTAAAGCTTTGAAATGAAGACTTTAAATGCTAAACAGCATTATAAACCTAAAAATATAGATTGTATCATCATCAAACTAAGTTTAAAGGGACATAATACTCATATGCTAAATCACTTGAAACTGATGCAGTATAACTGTAAAAAGCTGACAGGAAAATATCACCTGAGCATCTCTATGTAAAAAAAAAGATATTTTACCTCACAATCTCCTCAGCTCAGTAGAGTTAGTTCTGTGTAAAAAGTTATACTCAGCTGCTCCCAGCTGCAGGTAAAAAAATTAAAAAAATGAAGAAATGAACAGCAGCCAATCAGCATCAGCAGTGCTGAGGTCATGAACTCTTACTGTGATCTCATGAGATTTGACTTAACTCTCATGAGATTTCATAGTAAGCTTCCTTTACCTGATTGGTGAAATAATATGAGAGTTCACGATGCTCATCCCTTCAGTTGTCCCGGGACAGACACACTAATATGCTGCTTAGAAATCCTTTACAATGGGAGGTGGCTACTGAGGATATTTTGAGGTAAAATATCTTTCTTTTTTACATAGAGATGTTCAGGAGATATTTTCTAGTCAGCTTTTTACAGCTATGCTGCATCACTTTCAAGTGTTTAAACATTTGGGTATTATGGCCCTTTAATGAACAAAAACATTTGCTAACAGCACTTAATTAAATAATTACACAACAGGCTGCATCATCATCAAACTAAGTTTAATGAACAAAGACGTTTTTTTTACTTGCATTTTTCTTCAAACAGTTCTCTGCATTGTTAGCATGTTAGATAATATTGGGTCTGCACCTATTCTATGCATTTCAATCTGCAGTGATTAATAGGCAGTTAGGCACCTTCAACTCAAGCTGCTGGACAGGAAGATAATAGGGAAATGGCTGCTAAAACTTGTTGCTCGATAGCTAATGTCTGCTCTGTGTACACAGATCAATTTCAGGCTATTAAGTTGCATAACTTTGCTGCAAAACAAGCGGACAGCTCCACCTACTGGGTATTTTAATTAGTGCGCTTTGCTTTCCAAAGCTTTTCAATAGCAGTCACATGACTGAAAAAAAGGTTGTTATTCTGAAATGGCGCAAATTGAAACGGCGTAAACCGAGGGCCACCTGTATACATGTTTATGCTGTTATAATATGCTATACAAAGATCATAAAAATCACCTTATTCACAATAATCTTCCAAATCAGAGTTGCATTTAAATATCACAATGAGATGCCAAGGTATGGCTTGTTAACTTCCAGACAAATATACTTAAGCTATTTAGCCCACAAATGATCCTATATAACTCTAATTTAAAACATCAGAAATTATATATGTTATTTGTACAAATAACCAACTCGTATACCAATTTATCTGAGCTGAAATAAATTCTTAATTATCTACAATTAAGACAAATTCTAAAATATAAAGATAAATTACTTAGCATTAATGATTAGTTTTAAAATACACAGGGCTATGATACACAAGTTTAAAATACAAATTGGGCCCTTTTAAATTTACCAACTGCAATTAGATTTTAGCAATAATGAATGTATTTGCTTTAAAATATCATATTATATGCTTTACCCAAATAAGCAAATCAATGTTTCATATTCCAGAGTTTCTTGTGGGTCATCTATGTAGGGTTTACTCACAATGTGCACAGGTATAGACTTCAAGAATTGTTAATCTTCTTTGTTCAAGAAAGTGTCCCCATAAATGGCAGAGAATATGCTTGGCACCAAAGCCTATGTATTTTCTCTCCAACAGTTAATGCTTCTTTTAGTCTGTGTTTTTTTAACAGAGAGCTGTCTGGACCTTTATTCCAAGAATAAAGAATTCCTTCCCCGTTTCTTTAATCATTCCCACAAGATTCTGATAGGCCCTTTTGCTTGTCCCTGATCCGCCCTTAATGGAGCTGAGCATTGATTGGTTATTTGGATTTGCATATGTTTTAAACAGTCAATTCGTTTGGCTGTCATACCAGTTTTAATCCACTAGGGGGCAAATGCAGATCTCATCATCAATATTGCTAACAATTTAATACATCCTTATAAAGTGATTATTTAAACTACTTTACTTCCTTGTATTAATCATTTACAATTTTAATTATAGATGGGATAATATAATGTCATTTTTCTGATTATTCCAATACCAAATACAAGCATGTTTCTAGCGATCATACCAATAAGCAATTACACTGTCAATCATTTGCTCTCCCCAGAATCATAGCATTTAACATCCTGGTATTGTATTGCATCTTAAATAAATACAGCACATTTCACATTTCTAATAATTTTTGAGTGCATGAAAAACCAGATGTTGGTCTGAAATGAAATAAATAATGTTGTTAAAAATGTCAAACATTTATACATCTATTCGCAGTATTTATCAAGCCCAGCAAATATTTATCTAATATGTTACTATTAGTCACTGCTTTTTAGGTCCACAAATACACTCCCGCAGCGTCAATGCTCCGATATCTACGGATGCCTGGATATCTCAAGAATAGAGCAACACGTTTCGGCTGCGTACAGCCTTTGTCAAGCTCGATGTTAGTGATGCCTCAGGTCTGAGATTATATACCTCAGAATTAAAGCAGTATGCACACTTAAAAAAGATAGTAATGTTATATAGGCCTGATAAATACCTTAAATGCTTCAAATAACTAAAATATTCTTACAAATCGAGATACCGATAAAACTATTGAGATGTCTATATGGGAATTTGACATAGGATCTCTCTTTTTGTCAGTAATCAGTAATATATAGAGCCAATACATAAGCCTTAATAGACTGCTTCTTTGTCCTTAACAAACACGGACTTTGTTTGTAAACACCATGCTACACTCCAATTTTAACTCAATGCCCAGACATTAATGGGTTTATGTTGGATGTTTATGTGTGTTTTTTGTGACTTTTATTAATTTTACTGTGCACAGTATATTGTGATTTTATCTTTTAATATTTCGTATTAACAATTACGTTTTTCACATCAGTTTTTTATATATAGTTGATTTATTTAACATAACCTATATAGGGTCTTTACAAAAGCCTGTTTTATACACATTAAGCTCCTTACAGGCAGCGCAGCTGTAGACAATTACCAATCTGCAGTTTCTGCAGACATTGTGATTATCCTTGCACTGTTTATTCTTAAGGTTTGTGGGGAAACCTTTCTTTTTACAGCAGCTTTGTGAATTTTTCTCAGCGCTGGGGTTTCTTCCATTTATTTATAGCTTCCTTACAAGGGTAAGACCTTGTTTGGACCAGGTCTGGCAGAAATTGTTTCTGACTTTACGGGTGGAAAAGGTTCTTTTCTACCTTCAAGATAAGAAGAACAGACCTAAAGGATGTCAAACTAATTTTTGTTTCTTTTGTAACTTCAAAGGAAAGACTTCCTCTTCCAAGCAGGAACAGTCCAAGTCTTCTTGGAAGCCCAATTAGTCTTGGAGCTAAGGGAAGCAATCAAAGAAAACCGCAGCTGAGTCTCAGTCAGCATGAAGGGTTTTCCCCGATCCAGGATCGGATCAAGTATGGGGGCAGTCTTTTGCTGTTTTATCAAGCATGGATACAAGATGTCCCAGATCCCTGGGCTGGGGACATAGTATCTCAGGGTTACTAGATAGAATTCAAAGCTTTCCCTTCCAAGGGCAGATTCCTCCTCTCAAGATTATCTGCAGTCCAGATAAAGAGAGATGCATTCTTGAAATGTGTTCTGGACCTTTCCTCACTGGGAGTGATTTTTCTAGTTCCAGTAAGGGAACAAGGCCTAGGATTATTTTCAAATCTGTTCCTGGTCCCCCCCCCCCCCCCCCCCCAAAAAAAAAAGGGAACTTTTTGACCTATTCTAGAGTGTCTAAACAAGTTTCTCAGGGTACCGTTCTTCGAAATGGAAACCATTCGTTCCATTCTTCCCTTGGTCTAAGAGGTTCAGTTCATGACGACCATAGACCTGAAGGATGCGTATCTTCTTGTTTCCCCATTCACAAGTTCCTGAGATTCGCCTTTCTAGATAAACACGTTCAGTTTGTGACAGGTCTCGGGGAATTGTAGTGGCGCCCTACCTGGACGACATATTGGTTCAGGCATCATCTTTTCAACAAGCAAACTCTCATACAGAGATCTTGTTGTCTTTTCTACGTTCCCACAGATGGAAGGTGAATATGGAAAAGAGTTCCCCTGTTCTAGCTGCAAGGGTGTTTTCTCCAACATAGGTGTGTCCGGTCCACGGCGTCATCCTTACTTGTGGGATATTCTCTTCCCCAACAGGAAATGGCAAAGAGCCCAGCAAAGCTGGTCACATGATCCCCCCTAGGCTCCGCCTTCCCCAGTCATTCTCTTTGCCGTTGCACAGGCAACATCTTCACGGAGATGGTTAAGAGTTTTTTGGTGTTTAAATGTAGTTTTATTCTTCAATCAAGAGTTTGTTATTTTAAAATAGTGCTGGTATGTACTATTTACTCTGAAACAGAAAATAGATGAAGATTTCTGTTTGTAAGAGGAAGATGATTTTAGCAACCGTTACTAAAATCGATGGCTGTTTCCACACAGGACTGTTGAGATGAAGTAACTTCAGTTGGGGGGAACAGTGTGCAGACTTTTGCTGCTTGAAGTATGACACATTTCTAACAAGACTTGGTAATGCTGGAAGCTGTCATTTTCCCTATGGGATCCGGTAAGCCATTTTATTAACAAGATATAAAGGGCTTCACAAGGGCTTTAAAGACTGGTAGACATTTTTCTGGGCTAAAACGATTATTTTATAAGCATGTTTAATGGTTTATAGCTTTGAGGAGTTATTTTAATCTTGGGAATTTTGTTAAAAAAGCGGCAGGCACTGTATTGGACACCTTTTTCACTGGGGGCCTTCTCTAATCATAGGCAGAGCCTCATTTTCGCGCCACTAATGCGCAGTTGTTTTTGGGAAGCAAGGCATGCAGATGCATGTGTGAGGAGCTCAGATACACAGAAAAAGCTTGCTGAAGGCGTCATTTGGTATCGTATTCCCCTCTGGGCTTGGTTGGGTCTCAGCAAAGCAGATACCAGGGACTGTATAGGGGTTAAATATAAAAACGGCTCCGGTTCCGTTATTTTAAGAGTTAAAGCTTTCAAATTTGGTGTGCAATACTTTTAAGGCTTTAAGACACTGTGGTGAAATTTTGGTGAATTTTGAACAATGCCTTCATACTTTTTCGCATATTCAGTAATAAAGTGTGTTCAGTTTAAAATTTAAAGTGACAGTAACGGTTTTATTTTAAAACGTTTTTTGTACTTTGTTATCAAGTTTATGCCTGTTTAACATGTCTGAACTATCAGATAGACTATGTTCTGTATGTGAGGAAGCCAAGGTTCCTTCTCATTTAAATAGATGTGATGCATGTGACAAACAATTTAGAGAAAATGATGCCCAAGATGATTCCTCAAGTGAGGGGAGTAAGCATGGTACTGCATCATCCCCTTCTGTGTCTACACCAGTCTTGCCCATACAAGAGGCCCCTAGTACATCTAGTGCGCCAATTCTTTTTACTATGCAACAATTAACCTCTCTCTCTTTTTGGCTTAAAAGCATCATACGATTGGCTTATGAGACTGCCGGACGGCAGCCTCCTGAAAGAATCACAGCTCACTCCACTAGGGCCGTGGCTTCCACATGGGCCTTCAAGAACGAGGCTTCTGTTGATCAGATATGTAAGGCAGCGACTTGGTCTTCACTGCACACTTTTACCAAATTCTACAAATTTGATACTTTTGCTTCTTCTGAGGCTATTTTTGGGAGAAAGGTTTTGCAAGCCGTGGTGCCTTCCATCTAGGCGACCTGATTTGCTCCCTCCCATCATCCGTGTCCTAAAGCTTTGGTATTGGTTCCCACAAGTAAGGATGACGCCGTGGACCGGACACACCTATGTTGGAGAAAACAGAATTTATGCTTACCTGATAAATTACTTTCTCCAACGGTGTGTCCGGTCCACGGCCCGCCCTGGTTTTTTAATCAGGTCTGATGAATTATTTTCTCTAACTACAGTCACCACGGTATCATATGATTTCTCCTATGCATATTCCTCCTTTACGTCGGTCGAATGACTGGGGAAGGCGGAGCCTAAGGGGGATCATGTGACCAGCTTTGCTGGGCTCTTTGCCATTTCCTGTTGGGGAAGAGAATATCCCACAAGTAAGGATGACGCCGTGGACCGGACACACCGTTGGAGAAAGTAATTTATCAGGTAAGCATAAATTCTGTTTTTCTTAAGGACCATTATAGATTTCTTATCTATGATAATTTTTCTGACAGAGGTCAGAAATTCCAAAATTCTTCTCTCTGCAGTCTACTGTTCGGCCATCAGTGGCTCAATGTATGGAGATAATTGGTCTGATGGTCGTTTCCATGGACATCATTCCCTTTGCTCGATTCCATTTGAGAGCTCTGCAGTTATGCATGCTCAGACAATGGAACGGGGACCGTTCAGATCTATCTCAGAGGATAGATCTAGATCAGTCGATGAGAGACTGTCTCGGGGCACATGCTTCCGGAGACCTTCCTGGGTGATTGTAACCTCGGATGCCAGCCTGCCGGGCTGGGGAGCAGTCTGGAACTTGTTAAGGGCGCAGGGACTATTGACTCGGCAGGAGTCTGCTCTTCCCATAAATATCTTGGAGTTGAGAGCGATGTACAATGCTCTGATGGCTTGGCCTCAGTTGTCCTTAGCCCAGTTTCTCAGGTTCCAGTCGGACAATCTCACCTCAGTGGCTTACATCAACCACCTGGGAGGAACTCAGAGTTCCTTAGCCATGAAGGAGGTGGCTCGGATTGTTCAGTGGACGGAAGCTCACAATTGCTGTCTTTCTGCCATCCACATTCCAGGTGTGGACAACTGGGAAGTGGATTTTCTGAGCAGACAGACATTCATCCCGGGGAGTGGGTACTTCATCCGGAGGTGTTCTCCAGGTTAACCCTCAAACGGGCAATGCTGGAGTTGGATCTGATGGCGTCTTGGCAGAACGCCAAGCTTCCAAGGTACAGTTCAAGGTCGAGAGATCCGCAGGCCGCCCTGATAGATGTTCTGGCGGTTCCTTGGGTCTTCAGTCTGGCATATCTGTTTCCTCTGTTTGCTCCCCTTCCACGAGTCATTGCTCATATCAAACAGGAGAGAGCACCGGTAATCCTAATAGCTCCTGCGTGGCTTCGCAGGATCTGGTAAGCAGACCTAGTGAAGATGTAATCTCTTCCACCTTGGAGGCTGCCTCTGAGGAAGGACCTTCTAACTCAGGGTCCATTCCTTTATCCAAATCTCGTTTCTCTGAAGCTGACTGCTTGGATATTGAACGCTTAGTTCTGTCTAAGCGTGGTTGTTCTGAGTCGGCCATTGAGACCATGATTCAGGCTCACAAGCCTGTTACTAGAAAGTTTTTCCATAAGGTATGGTGTACTTACCTTTATTGGTGTGAATCCAAGGGCTACTCTTGGAGTAGGGTTAGGATTCCTAGGATTTTGTCTTTTCTCCAGGAAGGTCTGGAAAAAAGGATTGTCAGCCATTTCTCTGAAGGCTCAGATTTCTGCATCATCTATTTTGTTGTATAAATGTCTGGTGGATTTGCCAGATGTTCAATCCTTTTGTCAGGCTCTGGTCAGAATCAGGTCTGTTTTTAAGTCTGTTGCTTCTCCTTGGAGCTTTAACCTTGTTCCGTTTGAGCCTTTGCATTCCATGGATATTAAGTTGTTATCTTGGAAGGTTCTGTTTTTTATTGCTATTTCTTCTGCTCAGAGAGTCTCGGAACTCTCTGCGTTGCAGTGTGATTCGCCTTACCTTATTTTTCATGCTGATAAGGCGGTTCTTCGTACTAAGTTGGGTTTTCTTCCTAAAGTGGTTTCAGATAGTTATGATCCTTTTTCTCATAAGGAACGTTTGTTGCACAACTTGGATGGTGTGCATGCTCTGAAATCCTCTGTCCTGTTTGTTTGTTTCTCTGGAAAGCATAAAGGTCAGAAGGCTACTGCTACTTCTCTTTTTTTTTGGTTGAGAAGTATGATTTGTTTTACTTATGAGACTGCTGGACAGCAGCCTCCTGAGAGAGTTACGGCTCATTCCACGGGCTGTCTCCTCTTGTTGAGCTTTCAAAAATGAAGCTTCTGTGGAACAGATTTGCAAGGCTGCAACTTGGTCCTCTTTGCATACTTTTTCAAAATTTGATTCTTTTGCCTCGGCTGAGGCTTCTTTTGGGAGAAAGGTTCTTCAAGCGGTGGTGCCTTCTGTTTAGGTCTGCCTGTCTTGTTCTCCCTCCCTATTCATTCTGTGTCCTCTTGCTTGGGTATTGGTTCCCACTAGTAATTGATGACGTTGTGGACTCTCCATATCTTGGGAAAGAAAACAAAATGTATGCTTAACTGATAAATTTCTTTCTTTCCGGATATGGAGAGTCCACGACCCCACCCTTAAATTTAAGAGATATTTTTTTACTAAACCATAGGCACCTCTACACCTTTGTGTTTTTTCTTTTTTCCATTTTCCTTTGGTCGAATGACTGGGGATTATGGGTAGGGGAGTGACACTTAACAGCTTTGCTGTGGTGCGCTTTGCCTCCTCCTGCTGGCCAGGAGTGATATTCCCACTTGTAATTGATGACGTAGTCGACTCTCCATATCCGGAAAGAACGAAATGTATTAGGTAAGAATACATTCTGTTTCATGATTCACATAGAACATAGAATTTTAAACAACTTTCCAATTTACTTCTATTATCTAATTTGCTTCATTATTTAGGTACCCTTTGTTGAATAGTAAAGCTAGGTAGGCTCAGCACCTGGGTGCTATTTGCTTGATTGGTGGCTGCATATTTTATATCTGTAGCCACCAATCATGAAATAGCACCCAGGTGCTGACCCTACCTAGCAAAGTTTTTTTCCTATGGCATGGAAAGTCCACGGATCATTCCAATTACTAGTGGGATATTCACTCCTGGCCAGCAGGAGGAGGCAAAGAGCACCCCAGCAGTATCACTTCCCTTACCCATAACCCCCAGTTATTCTCTTTGCCTTTGTCAAAGGAGGATGTGCGAAGATGGTGTCTAAAGATTTGTAATCCTTTTATGGGTACTTTTCCCTGCAGGCAAGAATTGGGGTCAAGCTGTGCCCATGTCAATCTCTTTAGTAAGAGTAATGGTGGCTATTAGCAGTTAGAAGACGGCAAGGTGCTCTTTGCTTAACTTCTAACATTATTGCTACCCCTATTATAGAAAGCCAGGGTTGGTTATTCTGTTCTTTCCTTTCTACAGGTCCCTGGAAGAAGTGTAGGAATCTGACACACCTTAGGAAACAGTCCCTGCCTGACAGAGCAGGATCCACAGGTAAGTGATTTTGTTTCTAGGTTAGAAGGTACCGGCACTTTAAGGGTTAATCCCTTTGTGGAATTGTCTTGGGGCTTACATGTATCTCTTATGAGGGATATACTTTAAAAGAGAGGGCACTACTGGTAATGTGAGGTTGTTTGAGGCTCACAAAGGACATCCTTTATTGTATTAGGGGCTTGGTGAGTTTATGGACAAACTCTGAGGGCAATCGCTATCAAGGAGGATGGCTAACTTTGGTAAAATTGCAGTTATTTTTCCCGGGCTTGTTTTTGTGCCGTTTTTTACTGACTGTGGCGCAGTTTTCTTAGTTGTGGTCACATGACCACTCCTCCGCACCTCCGTTTTTCGGCTTCTCTGATCAGATTGGAGTTTTGCCGTGGCTAGTGCAGAGGTTTGCAGCTCAGTGGATTTGGGCAGCTCCGGTTGATAGGAGCCTTTTCTCCGGGTCTGTGTTTTTCCCTGTGCTAGTGGGATAGCTCTTTCAGGAGGGGTCAGACCTCAGCAGAGCTGAGGGTTTAAGTCCTTTTTTTTAAGTTTTACTAAGTATTTCAACTTATTATTTCCTGGATTGAAATGTTATACAACTTTTTCTGAGCACTATTTTGAAATATTTTTCATTTATAATTGCTGGTGGAATCAAGTACCTGATTATGGACACTAATGATGTAAATTAGTCTTTTGACTCAGGAGTATTCTTCACTTCCAATAAATATCTTGGAGTTGAGAGCAATCTTCAATGCCTTGACAGCTTGGCCTCAACTAGCCTCGGTCCGGTTTATCAGACTCCAATCGGACAACATCACCTTGGTGGCTTACATCAACCACCAGGGAGGAACTTGGAGCTCCTTAGCAATGACGGAGGTGACTCGCATTCTCCGTTGGGCAGAGTCTCATGATTGTCATCTCTCTGCCATCCACATCCTAGGAGTGGACAACTGGGAAGCGGATTTTCTGAGCAGACAGACTTTTCATCCAGAAGAGTTGGCTCTCCACCCAGAGGTTTTCACAATGATGACTCTCAGGTGGGGGTTCCGGAATTGGATCTGATGGCGTCTCGTCAAAATGCCAAGCTTCCAAAGTACGGTTCATGGTCAAGAGATCCTCAAGCCGTTCTGATAGACGCTCTGGCAGTTTCTTGGAACTTCTATCTAGCATACCTGTTTCCTCCGTTTGCTCTCCTTCCACGAGTAATTGCTCGCTTCAAGAAGGAGAGAGCTTCTGTGATTCTAATTGCTACTGCATGGCCTCGCAGGATCTGGTTCGCGGATCTGGTGACGATGTCATCTCTTCCGCCCTGGAGGTTACCTCTGAGAAAGGATCTTCTTCTTCAGGGTCCCTTCCTTCAACCAAATCTGGTTTCTCTGAAGCTGACTGCTTGGAGATTGAACATCTAGTTTTGGCTAGACGTGGGTTCTCTGAGAAAGTCATAGATACTATGCTTCAGGCTTGTAAACCGGTTACTCGCAGAATTTACCATAGGGTATGATGTAAATACCTTCATTGGTGTGATTCAAAGGGTTTTTCTTGGAACAAAGTAAGGGTTCCTCGAATTTTAGCTTTTCTTCAGGAGGTCCTGGTGAAAGGTTTGTCAGTCAGTACTCTGAAGGGTCAGATTTCTCCACTCTCTATTCTTTTGCATAAACGTCTGGCAGTTCTGCCAGATGTTCAGTCTTTTGTTCAGGCCTTGGTCAGAATCAGGCCTGTGTTTAAACCTGTTGCTCCTCCTTGGATCCTTAATCTTGTTCTTAAAGTTTTGCAGCAGGCTCCGCTTGAGCCAATGCATTCTATTGATATTAAATAACTATCTTCAAAGGTTTTGTTTCTGTTGCTCTTTCTTCTGCTCACATAGTTTCCGAACCTTTGGCTCTGC
This sequence comes from Bombina bombina, assembly GCF_027579735.1. Classification (NCBI taxonomy): domain Eukaryota; kingdom Metazoa; phylum Chordata; class Amphibia; order Anura; family Bombinatoridae; genus Bombina; species Bombina bombina. The sequence goes on along the minus strand of NC_069502.1, from coordinate 683,890,066 downwards.
AGTGTGATTCCCCTTACCGTATTTTTCATGCTGATAAGGCGGTCCTCCGTACTAAGCTGAGGTTACTCCCTAAGGTAGTGTCATATTGCAATATTAATCAGGAAATTGTTGTTCCCTCTTTTTGTCCTAATCCTCCTTCCCAGAAGGAACGTCTTTTGCATAACTTGGATGTTGTGTGTGCTTTAAAATGTTACCTTCAATGAACTAAAGATTTTCGGCAGACTTCTGCCATGTTCGTTGTTTTCTCTGGTAAGTGTAGGGGTCAGAAGGCCACTTCTACTTCCCTTTCTCTCTGTTTGAGAAGTGTTATCTGTTTAGCTTATGAGACAGCTGGACAGCAGCCTCCTGAGAGAATTAAGGCTCATTCCACTAGAGCTGTCTCTTCTTCCTGAGCTTTCAAAAATTAAGCTTCAGTGAAGCAAATTTGCAAGGCGGCCACTTGGTCCTCTATTCATACTTTTTACAAATTTTACAAATTTGATACTTTTGTCTCGGCTGGGGCTTCTTTTGGGAGAAAAGTTCTTCAAGCGGTGGTGCCTTCTGCTTAGGTCTGCCTGTTTTGTTCTCCCTCCCTTTCATTCTGTGTCCTCTAGCTTGGGTATTGGTTCTCACTAGTAATTGGAATTATTTGTAGACCCTCCATGCCATAGGAAAGAAAACAAAATTTATGCTTACCTGATAAATGTATTTAGTTCCAGGCATGGAGAGTCCACGACCCACCCTTATTTATTTTCAGGCGGTAGTTTTTTTGTAAAAACCTCAGGCACCTCTATACCTTTTGTGTTATCTTCTTTTTCCATTTCCCTTCGGCCGAATGACTGGGGGTTATGGGTAAGGGAAGTGATACTTAACAGCTCTGCTCGGGTGCTCTTTGCCTCCTCCTGCTGACCAGGAGTAAATATCGCGCTAGTAATTGGAATGATTCATGGACTCTCCATGCCTGGAAAGAAAGAAATGTATCAGGTAAGCATACATTTTGTTTTTTTCAACAAAGGATAAATACATTGATAAGTTGTTTAAAATTCTATACTTTTTTCTGAATCATGAGAGAAAAAAATTTGGGTTTCCTGTCCCTTTAATTGTTAAAAATAAAATATAACAATTTTCAGTATTTAAAAGCATTCTTACTTTGCAGCATTTTTCCACATCTGGCCTAACATTTTTCACAGAAGTGTATATACATTTTTTTATGTATAATTTTAAGTTACAAGTTTGTTTTTGTTCTTTGTTCAAACTGCATATCCATGATTTTTTTTATATACATAGAAATTAGTTTCAGATTAATTCCTAAGACAAGCAAATGACTATATTGTTCTTGTATGACATCGCAAAAACCTTAAAGTGACAGTAAAGTTAAAAAGAAAGTTTCATGATCCAGGTAGTGCATGCAATTTTATACAACTTTTCAGTTTACTTTTATTATCAAATTTGCTTTGTACTCTAGGTATCCTTTGTTGAAGAGTAAATCCAGTTAGGCTGATAGGTGCTCAGGAGCTTGCACGTGTCTTTAGCAATCTATGTATAACGTTGCAGTAAACAGTGTTGCAAACACTGTGGCCAGATGGCTAAAGACACATGCACGCTCCTGAGCATACCTAAGATTACTCTTTAGGAAAGAATACCAAAAGAACTAAACGAAATTAGAAAGTAAACATCATCTATCCATCCCAGTTAAAGGACTACTAAACACAGTGGAATTGTATAATCCATAAATGCATAATAAAAAGACAATGCAAAAGCATTTAGTTTGAATTTAAAATGAGTTGTAGAAAGTGTGCAAATAAAAAAAACAATTGTGCACATTAAGATATTGGAATTTTTATAAATTTTTTTTTTACGTTTATCCAAATCCAAACTCACCTGTTTTTGCTCAATTACAATGTTGTTAAATCCTTTTTGTCGAAGAAGCAAGCAGATCAGATTTTATAATCTATTGTTTGACACTGGTGAATTAATTTGGTCTAATCTCTTTTTATTAAGGTATTTTAAAATTCTAACCTGTCTGATGTCCTTGATAACCATGGGGATGATCACAGTCCTTTAATGATATTTTTCTGTTGAAAACCATTAAATAAAGGCAATGGGGATTTTTGCAGATAAACCAATTGATACGTTTTGTGATAGACCCCATATTTTAAAATGATTGCAAAGTTTAAATAATGTTGTTTGCGTCACAATTATGTCCTGTGCTGCATACTCGGAAAGTATTCACCAAAATATGTATTTTGATTTTCCAGACGACGTTTACAAATCATTTTATTTCATGAGGAATATTTTTTCAAAGGAATTCATATTTTTCCCTGGTTTTGAAGAGAAGGTAAGGATATGTTTGGTCTATCTTTGATATTTTTATTTCAGATATGTTTTAAAAAAAAAATGTTTCTTTCCTAAGATATGGTGAGTCCACGGCTTCATCAATTACTGTTGGGAATACCACTCCTAGCCAGCAGGAGGAGACAAAGAGCACCACAGTCAAAACTGTTAAGTATCTCTTCCCTTCCCACAACCCCCAGTCATCCTCTGTGCCTCTGTACATGGAGGAGGTGAAGTTTTGGATTAATTTCACTTCAATCAAGATTTTATTATTTTGAAAGCCAGATAGGTTTACTCTGATCTTTCCTCTCAAGATTTGGTCTAGTCGTACTCCACGTTAGTCTCTTCAGTAGGGCAGTGGTGGCTTTTACGCAGTTAGGAACATGTAAGGTGGGCCTTGCTGCATTTTCCTAACATATTTGCTGCCCTAGTATAGAAAGCCAGAGTAGGTTTACTCTGTTCTCTCTTTTTTTATACAGGTCTATGCGAGGAATGGCATCCTCTCACAGCGTGTAGGCTGTCCCCCTGCCGGACGGCTAGATGCAGGTAAGTGCTTTGTCTTCTATGTTTTGGGGACTTGCACTTCTGAAAGAATTAGACTGCAATACTCTGGGGTATATATCCTTGGGAAGGATATTTAGGCAGGACGCAGGTACTGGTGACCAGAGACTAGGGGTTAATACTTTATGTGTAGCGTATTCCCTGTTTATTTGATCTTATTAAGGCCCATAAGGGTTATTTGCAGTTTTTGATTCATGGGATAATCTTATGTGTGTGTGGACTTGATGACATAATATCTTCAGACTAGGAGATTCAATCATGCGACAGAGCTAGCTGTTTAGCTCTTTAAATAACTGCAAACAGCGGCGCCGTTATGGGCTCATGAGCTGATTAGGGTCTTTGACTTATAGGTCTGCAAATCTATGTTTTTGCCTTTGCACTTTCGCTCTGAGTCTGACTTTTTTCGCGCTTCATTTCTGTGCAGTCTTGTGTTCCCGCCTCCTCCTTGGTCTCTATGAGCCGGTTATGTGATCACAGAGCGATGTCTAACATCAGCGGCATCTCTGTTGGGGTCGGTTCCTCATATTGGAGCCTGTTATACTAGAATTTACATGTTGCATTCCTAAAGTCTCATGGCCCACTGTCTGAATAAATACAATTCTCACAGCTCTTTTTGTGATTGTGCGCTTATCCCACATGCATGAAAACAGAGTTATCTTTAATAAAAAAATATGCCACTGGAGTTATTAAATGCCACTGAAGTTCAGTGGTAATCTTTTTGTATTTGGAAGTTTGGAATACACTTCCAGCTTAGGAGGGGTTAAGTAATTTGTTTTTCATGTTTTTGGAACAGAGGCCTGTTCCTATGTATATATGTTTGTTGTCTCTTGAGCTGTTGGAAATACAACATCCAGGTGTGGCTCATAACCCTTCTGTTAGGTATATAAATATTTAGAATGCTCTGTGGCACAATTTGATAGATGGTTAATCCCAGAGCCAATGTCTCTTAGGATGATGCTGTTCAGGCAATGCCACAGCTTTCTCCTCTAATATCCCAAGCCTCAATGGCGTCACATCCAGTGCCCTGCGGTTTCTCTCAATCTCCTGGAGGAGAATTTTTGCATATAGATTTTGCGATACAGTTAGTGGTATCTGCAGCATTATTTGTTTTTCCTTTGTTAGAGGGAAAATTCAAGAGGAAATTTAGTGATTCCGATAGTAAGGTTTCTGTTCCGCTTTGCTACACAGCTTGCCCTCTCTCATAAGCCTGATGAGGAGGATATGTTGGTAGCCTCTGAGGGTGAAATCTCAGATCGGACAGTAAAATTCCTTTATCTGATGCTGAAGTAGTAACCTTCAGTTTTTTTTTTTTTTTTAAATTATTTTTTTTATTGAGGTTAGTTTCACATTACAGTACAACTGTGATACATCGAAATATGCATGAACACAACACATTATGCACATAAAAAGGAAAACACATAAGGTATATTCTGTTTCATCACAGGATAATCCAATCAAATAAGAAATGAACATAACCTCTTTTTTTTTTTTTTTTTGTCTCAATATAGAACAAAATAAAGTGTAGAAATACAGGCATATGAAAATAGACTAAAGAGCAGTCTAAATTGTTGAAAATAATGCAAATATTAATATCCATCTTAAAACTGCATTTAGTCAAATATATGTTAGTACAGATAAGTTGGCAAATAGAAATTGCGGTATGTTCGAGAGAAACCGCGTTAATCGTCTTCCCTGATAGGGGAAGCACATTAAGGTGAAGGGAGAGAAAACAAAAAAAAAGGGAGGCTTGAGTTTGTTTTTAGGGGGGGGGGGAGGGGGGGGGGAGGTTGTTGGCAACTGTAGAGTAGTGAACTGTTAAAAGCTAATCAGGCAATGGGGATTGTCAATCGTGCGACTGTTTGTCCACGGAGTGTTAGAAGTGACTGAAGGGAAGTGGGTAGAGTAACGGCCTGGTAGCCTGTCTGATGAAAAGGTGGTGTATCTTTTGGGGTTATGTGACAGTGACATTAGAGAGCTTACAGTTTACTTATATAAAAAAAAACAACAGTGCAATACATAAAACAGGAACCAGAACAACAAACAATTTAAAACAACAATACTGAGACAGATGATCAGGTATATTTCTCGGTGTAGATCTTACAGAATAAGTTGAGGAGATATGATTGCGGTGTCCTATTATGGGTAATGAGTTCATCTGATGAACTATTCTAGGCGAGTGTGTTTCTGGTCTTGCTGTTGTGGGTGTGTGTTGGGTAACTGAGGATGTAGAACTGTGGTAAAGTACTCAGATGTATAAGGGAAGGTGTTCTGTTAATAATTAATTTATCAGAGTGGTCTATTCTAGGCGTATGATCCGCTAGACTAGTTGCTTTAAGTATGTAATGGGCAGCTGAGGTTGTGTTGTTGTGGTGTAACGCTCTAATGAATGGGGTGAGGAGTGCTACCAACACCTAAGAGACCAAGACACTAAATGAGGGGGTGTGCTATAAGGGTACTCCAAGTGTTGCATACTTAGGGGTTACTTGTCTAATGTGTCTGTCTAAGTCCCTGGAAAACTGTGTGTAGGGAGTGTGCTGCAGCCGGGCCCTCGCTGAGCACATGGTGCCTGCAAATCAGTGTAACCTTGTTAGGAGGCAGAAAAGGTTGTGTGTGGGGTCTATGGATGTTTGAGAGCTAATTGTGGTAGGAATGAGACTTTAGTGTTCCAGAGAAAAAGCAATGATAACTATTGGTAAGCAATAAGACCTCTATGTAATAAAATGTAGACAGCAATCACTAGAACATAAATACTGTATATTGTAAAGGAGCAAAACAAGTGAAAGATACTTATCGTCTAAAGGTCATCAAAATCAGCATGCCAGCAACTAGAGTCCCAATATTGTGTGACCACCTGTTATCTGTGTGAGCTAAAAAAAGGAAAAAGAAAGTAACTTCACATAGCAAATGTCCAGGAAGAGTAAGCTACATCTTAGGGTTTGTAATGCACTTCCTAGGGAGCTGGTGATCCAGATCTATGTCTCTGCGTAAAGGTCGGCCATTTCTGGCTCTCAAGTTGGTTCTGAAGGCCAAGCCTTCGTGTTGCAGGGGTAGTCCAGTCTCCCTCCTCGGAGGTAACTAAGTTGTTCCGTCTGTCTTCAGGGGCGGAGGAGCCCCCCCATTCTGCTGCTGTGCTTCTCAACTGGGATTGGCTGGTGTGCGGTTTGTCCTTTTGTAAGGGATATAGATTCCAGTGCTTGAGTAGTTCATACCCTCTGTTAGGGGTCTGTATGGTAAACATCTGATTGTTCCGGAAGATGAGTAGCTTTATGGGGTAGCCCCACCTGTACCTGATCTCGTTTTTTCTTAAAATGGATGTGACTTCGGTAAAAGTTTTTCTTTTCTGTAAAGTTCTTGCGGAGAGATCAGGAAAAATTTGTAGTTTTTTAAATTTTTCTGGGAGGGAGGGTTTCTGAAAATGAGCTCTTTGGATTCTCTCTTTGTAAGTGAAGTAGTGAAGCCGGACAATTGTGTCTCTAGGCTGGTCATCTGGTAGACCTTTAGGCTTAAGAGACCGGTGTGCCCGGTCCATCATGGCTTCAGTCTCCGTGGCGGGGGGAGCTAGTACATGAAACAGTTCTTTTAAATATGGCTGTAGATCGCCAGCAGAGACGGACTCAGGGATACCCCGGATCCTGAGGTTATTCCTCCGAGATCTATCTTCCAAGTCCGCTATTTTGTCATCTACAACATCTAGGTAGTCTGCAAGGCGTTGTGTGTAAGAAAGCAGGTTAGAATGTTCCACAGCGGCATCCTCCTGCTTTCTTTCCAGAGTGTCAATTCTTTCATTTGTTGAAGAGATCTCTTTCTTGAGCTCAGCTGTTGAGGCCGCCATTTGGGCAGTGAATGAAGCGTGATGCTTGTCCAGTAGTGACTTAAGTGAGTCCATGATGAATGAGGGAGTGACTGCCTCAGGTGAGGCTTGTTGGATGTTCTGGATAGCCGCCAGTGTCAGATCCGAAGTGTCAGACCCAGGGGAGTCTGGGGGTTCAATGTCACCTTGTGAGAGCCCTCCAGGGGGCCCAAAGTGATCCATCACAGTCTTTTTTGGTATAAAAGGTTGTTTGCTTTTCTTCCCTCTGGCTGATTGTGACATGGTGAGGGGAAGACAAGGCTGGGTTTTTTGCAGAAGGAGGCTTTGAGAGGTTAGAGGTCAGGTATGGCAGGGCAGCCCCACTTCAGAACAGCAAGGGGTCACTGTGTGGTAGACAGGCTTAAGTGGCCTATGCGTGCCTATTCCATTTTAAACAGATGTGTATCTTAGAGAAAATGAGAAAGTCACTGGCGTGGAAAAATCTGGAAGTGTACAGAGTAAGTTAGGGGCACTCTCCCTAGGGAAATTGCCACCTCTGGGCCAGGCCGGAAAAAGGGTGGTGGATATGACCTGCTACATCAAAGTACAGCAGGAAAGGGGACAGGAGAGTGTGCTTCAGTTATGAATGAAAAGCAGGATATACTGCGGCTCCTAAGCAGCTACAGTTGGTGTGAAACAGTCTTACTTTATGCTAGAACCAATGCTGCAATTGGTGGATATGCAGAATACTTTCATTCATGGCCTGGAGGTAATATTGTGGTGTAAGCCTGGGAGCCCCTGAGTTGTTGTGGGTAGCTGCTTAACCCCTAGTGTAATCACTATCCCGGCTGGGGAGCTGTTGGTGGTGAAAAGGCAAATAGTAGTTGCTGCACCGTTAGCTTACAGGCCCCTTTATAGAGTTCAGGTTGGTAAAAGATTGGTAAGCTGATAGTAGTTGTACTATGTTAGGAGATAAGTGCCTATACTGAGAAGAGTCTTTGCGAGTGCCTGTGCTGTAGTTTCTTCTAACACTCTTAGCGCAACTGTAAGGAAGACCGCGCTGACAGGCTGCAGTGCTTATGTTGCTGAAGGTTAAAGATGGCGGTTTCGCGCCACTCAGTGGGGACGGAGTATCAGCATGGAGTGGCGCCCAGCTAGTGTATGTTAGCTCAAATTAGGTAAGTCACAGTCCGTTTCCAGATCCCCTTAGGCTCTAATGTTTGTAAGTAGCTTAGAATTAAATAGGCAGTGTAATCCTCTACCGATCGGGCTGCAAGTACTTACAGGGAGGAGATTTACTGGGCGCCACGTGGGAGCTGCTCATCTATGGGGTCTTAAGGTGTTCGGAATCCTTGCCGGCTTCTCAGAGTATCGAGGGAGAGCAGGCTCCGGGAAGGGCAGTAGTCCTCTTCGGTTCAGAGCTCCAGTCCGGCACCACTTCTGTGGAGTGTGTGTAGATGCGGAGAGTTCCGCTGCGGTACAGCTCTATCAAGGCCGGATATGGATGGGCGATCAAGCTTCCAGTGCCACTATGTCCGGAGACCCTGCAATCGCGGATGAGCAGCACAGTAGGTTACTGGTTGTTAGAGTTACGGGCATATGGTACAGGAAAGGCGGCCCGGGGCAGGTCTAATCCTCCTGCAGCAAAGGTAGTGCCAGTAATTCAGTAACTTCCTCTGTCGACGTGCTGGTACTTCAAAAAGGTAATTCTGTGACCCTACCAAGGATAAGGGATTACAGCTGGTGAGGAATAGCTGAGTATTGAAGTAATCTATCTGGTAAATTTAGCTTTTTGGCTAACTAGAACTCGGAGCTCTAGCTAGGTGCGACCGGCCAGTATGGTGGTTGGCTCCACCCCCCCGTAACCTTCAGTTTTAAGCTTTAACACCTTCGTGTATTGATAAAGGAGGTTTTGGCTTCTGTGGAGCAACTCTGATACGCCTGTCGTTGTCAATCCTGAAGAATCTAGTAAACTTTATAAATACTAGGATTCCTCTGTGGAAATGTTCCTGTTCCAGACCGTGCCAGGAGATTTTTCACAGGAATGGAGGAAGTCAGGGATTCCTTTTTTTTTCCTTGTCTCCTATCTTTACAAAGATGTTTCCTGCCGCTGTCTCCATTAAATATCATGGCGCACCGTGCCTAAAGTAGTAGGGACCATTCCTACTCTGACTAAGAGAACTACGATCCCTAGAGAGGATAGTTGCTCTTCTCAGGATCAATGGACTAATTTTCTATTTTTTTTATGGAGGGTAGCGGCTCCTTTTACGGATCCATGGATAAGAAGCTGGAGGTTTAATTGTTCATTTAGTGCAATGCCTTGTCTTATTAGACTTTATGTGCTAGCCCGTCGGGCATTGTGGCTGAAATCTTGGTCAGCTGAGAAGCCTACCTGTTGCGTAGTGGTACAGCCTAGGCTTTATAGTTCTGCAGTTGCAGGTTCAATATTTGTTTTCTCCAAATCCTACCACACGTCAGGGAATAAGACTAAAGGAAAGTTTCCCTTTCTGCAGGATCAATCATGTCTTTTGGAGTCCAATCTAAGATTTCCTCCTAGGGGCAGATTTCTCCTTATAGAGTATCTGCAACCCAGGTATGATGAGAGGCATTCCTTGAACTGGGTTCAGGACCTTCCTCTGGGAGTTATAGTTCCAGTCCCAATCTGGGAACGGGATCTAGGTATTCCACAAGTTTCTCAGGTTCTGACCTTCAAAGTAATATCCATTCTCCTTTGGTTCAAGAGGGCCTTTTCATAATGAACATTGACCTGAGGGATGTGTATTTATTGTTCCAATGATTTGGGATCTTCTCAGGTTTCTGAGTTTCGTCATCCTAGAAATAAGGTCTTTGGGTATGGCAAGGGTGCTTATCTGGCCAATATATGGTTCAGGTGTAATCCTTCCTTCAAGCAAACTTGCATTCCATAGATACGTATTATCTTGGAAGTTTTTGTTTTATTATTGCTATCTCTTCTGCTTGGAGAGTGTCGGAACTCTCAGCTTGCAGTGGGATTCACCTTATCTTATCTTTCATGCCGATGAGGCGGTTCTTCGTACTAAGTAAGGTTTCCTTCCTAATGTGATTTCGGATAGGAATATTGATCAGGAAATTTGTTGTTCCTTCTCTATGTCCTAGTCCTTCTCATAAAGAAGGTTTGTTGCACTACTTAGATGTTGTGCATAGTTTAAAATTTTATTTACTTAGGATTTCCACCAGTCTTCTGCCCTGTTTGTTTCACTGGGAAACATAAAGGTCAGAAAGCTTCTGCTACTTCTCGTTCTCTCTGGTTGAGAAGTCTAATTTGTTTTGCTTATGAGACTGCTGGTCAGCAGCCTCCTAAGAGAGTTACGGCTCATTCCACGAGAGCTGTCTCCTCTTCTTGGGCTTTCAAGAATGAAGTTTCTGTGGAACAGATTTGCAAGGCTGCAACTTGGTTCTCTTTGCATACTCTTTCCAAATTTTACAAGTTTGATACTTTTGCCTCGGACGAGGCGTCTTTTGGGTTTAAGGTTATTCAAGCGGTGGTGCCTTCTGTTTAGGTCTGCCTGTCTTGTCCCTCCCTATTCACCTGTGTCCTCTAGCTTGGGTATTAGTTCCCAACAGTAATTGATGAAGCTGTGGACTCACCATATCTTAGGAAAGAAAAGAAAATGTATGCTTACCTGATAAATTTATTTCTTTACGGATATGGTGAGTCCACGGCCCCACCCTTTATTTCAAGACGGTTAATTTTGACTAAACCTCAGGCACCTCTACACCTTGTGTTACTCCTTTTTTCTCCATTTCCCTTTGGTCGAATGACTGGGGGTTGTGGAAAGGGAAGTCATACTTAACAGTTTTGACTGTGGTGCTCTTTGCCTCCTCCTGCTGGCCAGGAGTGGTATTCCCAACAGTAATTGATGAAGCCGTGGACTCACCATATCTGGAAAGAAATACATTTATCAGGTAAGCATACATTTTCTTTTTTGTTGACTAAGTGTAACAGAATCAAAACTAATCAAAGCAAAAAGAACAGGTAACCCAGGTAAAAAAAAAGTCAGATGATACAGTATGGCATTACAGAAAAACATTTTGGAATAATTTATAAAAAAAATTACGAAATAATTATACAATAACTATTAAGGGCCAGATTACGAGTGGAGCTCTATCTTACCATGCGCCCGTAATGGAGCAAATTTGTCCATTTACGGGCTCACGTTAAATAACCAGCCATTACAAATGGCTGGTTAATGTTACGGCAAGCTTGCGGTTTCACTTAACCTCTGGTTAAAATTAAAAAGTTGCCCCAATTGCCCCCAAAATAGTACAGTACATTAAAATAAAATATAAATATGAGCATCCTTTTTTTTTTTTTAAATTGGACGAAGCAGTTATAATGGGGTTAAAGTGAAGTGATGTAGGGTGTTAGAAAAAAAACAGCACCTCAAGTGCATTTACATGTAGGTCAATGGGGTGACTGTTTTCTCTATAAATATATCTGTATATGCTTATAAACATGTATATTTATGTGTATGTATACATATAAACACTTAAATATATATGTATATGCTTATATACATATCTATTTATTTATTTAAAGCTGTGCGAATTGCCCCCTGCGCTGTGCTAGGTTGTTTGCCCTGAAAACGAGGCTCCCATTGTAGCCTATGGAAGCGCGCTCTCGTGAGCACTTGGCTTGCAGCAATGTGATGGTTAGGTCGCGTTAGCATTGCCCTGTACTTGTAATACCAGTGCACACTGTACGTGCAATGGTATTACTGAGGGAATCGCAAATATCGCGTTTGACTGCATCATAATTTGAAAAAATGATTAACGACTAAAATACAGGTTTACGGAAAAAGGGAAAAGGAGTGCCAAAGTTGGCTAAAGTATATATAAAACAGGATAAATCAGGAATAAAGCTGACTGAAAAGGAGGGTGATATTGACAATGGTATATCTAATAATGTATAATATATAATATAACACCTACAGTTGGTCTTTCTATATAGGCAAATAAGTATAGAAACTAGTAGTTTCAAAAATGTTGAAAACAATTTATTTGTATTAAAAACTTATATAAAAAAATGTTATTAAAAATTTTTTATAATAAAAAAGGAGTGACTCAGAATTGGTCGCTCTCACATATATATTAAGTCAAGTCAAAAATTGTTCAGATAAAATACAATACAATCGGATTCAATGCTATAGAAATACATATAATACAATTGGTATACAATGTAATAGATATAAAGTGCAAAAAATGAATACACTAATAGAAGAGACAATCTCAGAGGATCAAAATAGTGCAATGTCTGGATAGATCTCCGGTAAGGATACCGGTTGGTTACCTATGCAAACGTGTGCAATAAAAGGTGGTAAACTGTGGAAAATACAGTCAAAAAATGGCCAAAAATTTCAGGTTTAGTTCCATGCTCTAGGTTTCCAAATATTGTTGTATGTACCCAGGATTAGTTTGTTGTAGGATATTATACAATTTCAGACACACTTTTTTTTTATACAAAGTCAACTATTGTCATAAATAGATTTTAGTAGGTAAAAACTAATTTTAAAGGCTGGAAATACCCAGACTCCCATTGTACAGAATGTCAGAGGGAACGAAAATCAAAACCTTAAATATTAGAAACTGTATGCTGTAGTGCGGGACGGGACCTGGGAGCTTGTAAAATTAGATGAGGTTCAGAGCACTCCTGCTGTGCTGCATCCCAGAGGTAGAACTTGTTTTCACTTTCTGCAATGACTTTTTAGTCCAAACATTTCTGCAGTTCATTTTAAATTAGGCAGTTATACTAAAGCACCAGCTCAACTGCAATACAGTAAGTCCCCTACTTACAAACTTTCAAGTTACAAACTTTCAAAGATACAAACATGTTTGCATGTCAAATCACGGAAGTTAGTTCCTGTTTTACTATACAAGGTAAGATTAAAAATATTTTCTTTACAGTATTGTTTGTTTTTTATGTGCTACTGTGCTGTAATTTGTGTGAAAAGTATTATAAAGTGAGGTTTATAATACTTTTCACACAAGTTACAATACAGTTAGACTTACAAACAAATTGGACTTACAAACATGCTCCCGGAACGGAACTCGTTCGTAAGTAGAGGACTTACTGTATACTGATTAACTGGAAAATAAAGCAATTTTTTAAAGTTTTATATATTATATCGCAGCAATTAAAAAGAAGCAGTGATCAATTAATGCACTGCTAATTTGCTTTCACTGTGGCTGCACTGTGTTAAGGAAAATGTACACAATGCAGCCAAAGCAAAGCACTGTTTAAAGAGAACAGCCTGTTGTGGAGCAGTGCTGCAAAGCGAAAGTGCCTACGGTTACCTCATGTGTCCTGTTCTTTCTGCAGACATGCTGCATTTTCTGCTATGACATCACAGATCACAGCATATTCGGCCTTGGGGTGCTGCATACTCTTCACCAGAGACCTTTAGGGGCCAGTAGTCCCTCTGTAGTGAAAGAACCACATTCCCTTCCATACAAATACTAGACAAGGCTTAGTGCAGTAGATAATATCATTGTTTTAATGGTCAAGACACAGGGTTTTTATACAGTAAAAGGTGTAAAATGTAAACATGCAAAAGTCAATTACATATAGCCCCCTGCTCTCTCCCCTAGTGTTTAAAACCTGCCGGGAGATGAGCTTTCCTAGGCATAAGTTAGTCCCGCCTCCTTTAAAGGGACATGCCACCCACATTTTTTCTTTTATGATTTTGAAAGAGAATGCAATTTTAAACATCCTTCTAATTTACTTATATTATCTAAAAAAAATTATTCTCTTGATATTCTTTGATGAAAAGCATATCTAGATATGCTCACTAGCTGCTGGTTGGTTGCTGCACATAGAAGCATTGTGTGATTGGCTCACCATGTGCATTGCTTTTTCTTCAAATAAGGATATTTAACAAACGAAGCAAAATAAATTATGGAAGTAAATTGTAATGTTGTTTAAATTTCTATTCTCTATCTGAATAATGAAAGAAAGATTTTGGGTTTAGTGGCCCTTTAATGGTGAAGCACCTGGCTTCCAGAGGGAACATCCCTCTAATCAGGATAGTTAGGGGCTATTGGGGGTACAATAAAACACATTCAGGCTGCTAGAAAAATTACCTGAAAAGGGTGCTTATGTTTGAAATGGGGAACATAGTTTAATAGGGCAGAAAGAAACAAAATAAAGGGACCTATGGCTAGGATCTGTTTTTTTTTTGTTTTTTTTAACTACTGGGCTGTAGAAGAAGCAACAGGCTTTGTTTTAGATACTATAATTTCAATAATAATTTTTAGCATTCTTAAATAGATATAAAAGTGCAAAAATATATTGTTCAGTAGGTTAGAGCATTTTATTTCTGAACTATTGCTTCCATATAATTATGTGTTTTTAACATCTTTAAAGGGATTAAGCACAGTTAAACTCAATTCCAGGGCAGTAATGCACTACAAGCTGAACACATCTGGTGAACCACTGACAAGAGACACCAATTACCAGCTATCTCCCAGTAGTGCATGGCTGCTGCTGAGCCTACCTAGATATGCCTTTTCAACAAAGGATACCAAGAAACAAAACCGAAAATAAAAGTGACTTTAGAAGTGTCTTAAAATGACACAGTTTTATTTTGACTTTTCTATCCCTTTAAGTTCTCAGTATAGTTGATACCAGTGTGGTATTGACAGTAGTATGATTTGAGTGTTTTGTACTTCCTTTATCATCATCCTCTCGTTGCCTCTGCCAGTATTAGCCGAGAATCGGCCGTAGTGGCACACTATTGTAATACATTACAATACATTGTACTGTAAATGCCACATTGCGGTAAATATATTAAGCTGCAGCTGTAGCTTTTGAGGCTATGCGGTGCAGGCTCACATGAGCGAACCTGCAGGCACACCTTTAAGAAGTAGGAACTGCTTCTTTTGTCTCTTTGCCACCTCAGATGTGGCTAGATCAATTACCCTGACACTTGCTTGTTCAGGGTGATTGACATGCCCAGCTCTCGTGGACTTGGTTGCATGAGAGCAGGGAGCGGCATTACACAAGAAAACTCTTGTGCAATGTTTAATCACAAGTGGTGATTGTAGGTGGACAGTTTCTCTACTTGCGAACTGTAATCATAATACATTTTACTTATTTTTACCTTGTGGAAAATGTTAACAATACTATAATTACATTCACTCACCAATCTTGGTATCTGAGTGTGACATTTGACTCAACATTCATTAACTCAATCCAATCACCTCTTTAAAATAAAGTACTTGGGTAAACACAACCATGGTGTAATAATAAAGTGTGTATTATATCAAAAGATATTATAACCAACCTGGAAGTCCTTATACACTAAACAGATTTAAGGGCAATTCTATAGATGCTGCATACAAAACCTTTTATCCTATTTGTTCATTGCATTATTTTTGTTCTATTTCTTTACGTACTTTGTCAGGATTTTGAAGAAGGTTGCTTTCTGCTGGCACAGTGTGATATCATTCAAGCAACATCTCATGAAATTGTGATTACTGAGAAAGGAAGCTCTGCCGCCCTGTTTTTATCAAGAATGTTCCAGCCCTTTCTTGAAGGCTACCAGGTATCCATGTGCATACCCTATTATGTAACTCCTACCTCATTCAACACAATATTCATTATTTATACTTTCCTACATTTCAAGTAGCCAGAGGGACACTTATAGTGTTTAGTGCTGTTCATTTCTTTCATACAGGTGGTGAGAGTCCATGATCCATTATTCTTGGGAATTTCTCTTCTTTACCACTAGGTGGAGGCAAAGATGCACAATCCCAAAGAGCTCTATAAAACCCCTTCCACCTCACACATACCTCAGCTATCTCTATTGCTGATTCAGCTGCTGCTTCTACTTACTGGTTGTGTATTTAATTTCTCAGTGAAAAAAGAAGTTTTGTAAATCTCTCCCTTTATGTACTCGTGAACTCCACAGCTTGGATATTGGTTCCCAAGAGTAATGGATTGTGGACTTTTACCACTTGTATAAAAGAAACCAATTTTTGCTTACCTGATAAATATATTTCTTTCATGGTGGTGAGATTCCACTAGACCCCACCCTTATGTTTATTTGGGTTAGTTTTTTCTTCTGCACATCTTTTTCCCTGCTAATTTTATGTCTCTTGTTCCTTTTTATTACCTCACTTGCTTGGCTATACGTTAGACTGAGGAAGGGGGGGGGGGTGTTATAGAGCTCTTGGGTTTTGGGAATCTTACGGCTAGATTTAGAGTTTGGCGGTAGCCGTGAAAACCAGCGTTAGAGGCTCCTAACGCTGGTTTTAGGCTACCGCCGGTATTTGGAGTCACTGAAAATAGGGTCTAACGCTCACTTTTCAGCCGCGACTTTTCCATACCGCAGATCCCCTTACGTCAATTGCGTATCCTATCTTTTCAATGGGATCTTTCTAACTCCGGTATTTAGAGTAGTTTCTGAAGTGAGCGTTATACAACAACGACAAAACTCCAGCCGCAGGAAAAAAGCAGGAGTTAAGAGCTTTCTGGGCTAACGCCGGTTTATAAAGCTCTTAACTACTGTACTCTAAAGTACACTAACACACATAAACTACCTATGTACCCCTAAACCGAGGTCCCCCCACATCGCCGCCACTCGATTAAATTTTTTTAACCCCTAATCTGCCGACCGCCAACTACGTTATCCTTATGTACCCCTAATCTGCTGCCCCTAACACCGCCGACCCCTATATTATATTTATTAACCCCTAATCTGCCCCCCACAACGTCGCCGCCAGCTACCTACACTTATTAACCCCTAATCTGCCGACCGCAAAGCGCCGCCACCTACCTTATCCTTATGTACCCCTAATCTGCTGCCCCTAACACCGCCGACCCCTATATTATATTTATTAACCCCTAATCTGCCCCCCTCAACGTCGCATCCACCTGCCTACACTTATTAACCCCTAATCTGCCGAGCGGACCTGAGCGCTACTATAATAAAGTTATTAACCCCTAATCCGCCTCACTAACCCTATCATAAATAGTATTAACCCCTAATCTGCCCTCCCTAACATCGCCGACACCTAACTTCAATTATTAACCCCTAATCTGCCGACCGGAGCTCACCGCTACTATAATAAATGGATTAACCCCTAAAGCTAAGTCTAACCCTAACACTAACACCCCCCTAAATTAAATATAATTTAAATCTAACGAAATTAATTAACTCTTATTAAATAACTTATTCCTATTTAAAGCTAAATACTTACCTGTAAAATAAATCCTAATATAGCTACAATATAAATTATAATTACATTGTAGCTATTTTAGGATTAATATTTATTTTACAGGTATTTTATTTAATTAATTTAATGATAGTATAGTGTTCGGTTTAATTGTAACTTAGGTTAGGATTTATTTTACAGGTAATTTTGTTATTATTTTAACTAGGTAACTATTAAATAGTTCTTAACTATTTAATAGCTATTGTACCTGGTTAAAATAATTACAAAGTTGCCTGTAAAATAAATATTAATCCTAAAATAGCTACAATGTAATTATAATTTATATTGTAGCTATATTAGGATTTATTTTACAGGTAAGTATTTAGCTTTAAATAGGAATAAGTTATTTAATAAGAGTTAATTAATTTCGTTAGATTTAAATTATATTTAATTTAGGGGGGTGTTAGTGTTAGGGTTAGACTTAGCTTTAGGGGTTAATCCATTTATTATAGTAGCGGTGAGCTCCGGTCGGCAGATTAGGGGTTAATAATTGAAGTTAGGTGTCGGCGATGTTAGGGAGGGCAGATTAGGGGTTAATACTATTTATGATAGGGTTAGTGAGGCGGATTAGGGGTTAATAACTTTATTATAGTAGCGCTCAGGTCCGCTCGGCAGATTAGGGGTTAATAAGTGTAGGCAGGTGGAGGCGACGTTGAGGGGGGCAGATTAGGGGTTAATAAATATAATATAGGGGTCGGCGGTGTTAGGGGCAGCAGATTAGGGGTACATAGGGATAATGTAAGGATAATATGCAGGGGTCAGCGATAGCGGGGGCGGCAGATTAGGGGTTAATAAGTGTAAGGTTAGGGGTGTTTAGACTCGGGGTACATGTTAGAGTGTTAGGTGCAGACGTAGGAAGTGTTTCCCCATAGGAAACAATGGGGCTGCGTTAGGAGCTGAACGCAGCTTTTTTGCAGGTGTTAGGTTTTTTTTCAGCTCAAACTGCCCCATTGTTTCCTATGGGGGAATCGTGCACGAGCACGTTTTTGAGGCTGGCCGCGTCCGTAAGCAACTCTGGTATCG
Source organism: Bombina bombina (assembly GCF_027579735.1). NCBI lineage: Eukaryota > Metazoa > Chordata > Amphibia > Anura > Bombinatoridae > Bombina > Bombina bombina. The sequence continues at coordinate 683,872,125 of NC_069502.1, read as the reverse complement.
AGAGTTGCATTTGCGTTAAAAATGCTCTACGCTCCTTTTTTGGAGCCTAACGCAGCATTTTTTTGGACTCTCAATACCAGAGTTATTTTTATGGTGCGGCCAGAAAAAACCCTGCGTAGCTAACGCACCCCCTTGGCCGCCAAACTCCAAATCTAGCCGTTAGACTCCTCCTAGTGGTAGAAAAGAGTAATTCCCAAGAGTAATTTATTGTGGTCTCTCACCACCATGAACGAAATTAATTTATCAGGTAAACATAAATTATGTTTATACTAAAATTATCTCATCTGCAGCAAATTTTCTAACTAAAGAAGCAAGATAATTGTAGAAATGCAGTAAATATTTCAAAGGCACTTTGTTTGTGACTGGGATTTGTGAATGAAATAATAATTTTATATACATAGTTTTCAGTAATAACCACACAAACTAGAAAATGGCAAAAAAGGATTTTAGTAAAAAACATTTTCTCTTGTTAAGTGTATCCAGTCCACGGATCATCCATTACTTGTGGGATATATTCCCTTCCCAACAGGAAGTTGCAAGAGGATCACCCACAGCAAAGCTGCTACATAGCTCCTCCCCTCACATGTCATATCCAGTCATTCTCTTGCAACCCTCAACTAGATAGGAGGTCGTGAGAGGACTGTGGTGTTTTATACTTAGTTTATTTCTTCAATCAAAAGTTTGTTATTTTTAAATGGCACCGGAGTGTGCTGTTTTTTCTCAGGCAGTATTTGGAAGAAGAATCTGCCTGCGTTTTCTATGATCTTAGCAGAAGTAACTAAGATCCATTTGCTGTTCTCACACATTCTGAGGAGTGAGGTAACTTCAGAAAGGGAATGGCGTGCAGGTTTCCTGCAACTAAGGTATGCGCAGTAAAATATTTTTCTAAGGAATGGAATTGACTAAGAAAATGCTGCTGATACCGAAGTAATGTAAGTAAAGCCTTAAATGCAGTGAAAGCGACTGGTATCAGGCTTATTAATAAAGATGTAAGTAAAGCCTTAAATGCAGTGAAAGCGACTGGTATCAGGCTTATTAATAGAGATATATACTCTTCAAAAAATGTGTTTTAAAACGTTTGCTGGCATGTTTAATTGTTTTTTAACGTACATTTGGTGATAAAACTTATTGGGGCATAATTTTTCCACATGGCTGGCTTAATTTCTGCATAGAAACAGTTAACTGAGGCTTCCCACTGTTGTAATATGAGTGGGAGGGGCCTATTTTAGCGCTTTTTTGCGCAGTAAAAATTCAGACTCAGACTTCCTGCTTCTTCCTGCATGATCCAGGACTTCTCTGGAGGGCTCAAAAGGCTTCAAAAGTCATATTGAGGGAGGTAATCAATCACAGCAGAGCTGTGGCAGTGTGTTTGACTGTTTTAAAAAACGTTTTTTCTCTATTGTTTATCCGTTTTGGGTATTAAGGGGTTAATCATCCATTTGCAAGTGGGTGCAATGCTCTGCTGACTTACTGCATTTACTGTGAAAATTTGGTTGGTATAACTGCTTTGGTTCATTGTTATTTCACCTTGAGACAGGTTTTGTGCTTCTTAAAGGCGCAGTAGCGTTTTTTATATTGCTTGTAAACTTATTGTGAAGTGTTTTTCAAGCTTGCTAGTTTTATTGCTAGTCTGTTTAAACATGTCTGACATAGATGAATCTACTTGTTCATTATGTTTGAAAGCCAGTGTGGAGCCCCATAGGAATATGTGTACTAAATGTATTGATTTCACTTTAAATAATAAAGGTCAGTCTTTATCTATAAAAGAATTATCACCAGACGACGAGGGGGAAGTTATGCCGACTAACTCTCCTCACGTGTCAGTACCTTCGCCTCCCGCTCAGGGGGCGCATGCTATTATGGCGCCAAGTGCATCAGAGACGCCCATAGCAATTACTTTACAGGACATGGCTACAATCATGAATAATACCCTGTCAGAAGTATTATCTAGATTGCCAGAATTGAGAGGCAAGCGCGATAGCTCTGGGATTAGGAGAGATGCAGAGCGCGCTGGTGCTGTAAGAGCCATGTCTGATACTGCGTCACAGTTTGCAGAACATTTGGACGGAGAGCTTCATTCTGTGGGTGACGGATCTGATCCGGGGAAACCTGATTCAGAGATCTCTAATTTTAAATTTAAGCTTGAGAACCTCCGTGTATTGCTTGGGGAGGTTTTAGCTGCTCTGAACGACTGTAACACAGTTGCAATTCCAGAAAAATTGTGTAGGCTGGATAGATACTATGCGGTACCGGTGTGTACTGATGTTTTCCCTATACCTAAAAGGCTTACAGAAATTATTAGCAAGGAGTGGGATAGACCCGGTGTGCCCTTTTCCCCGCCTCCTATATTTAGAAAAATGTTTCCAATAGACGCCGCTACACGGGACTTATGGCAGACGGTCCCTAAAGTGGAGGGAGCAGTTTCTACTTTAGCAAAGCGTACCACTATCCCGGTTGAGGATAGTTGTGCTTTTTCGGATCCAATGGATAAAAAATTAGAAGGTTACCTTAAGAAAATGTTTGTTCAACAAGGTTTTATCCTGCAGCCCCTTGCATGCATTGCGCCTGTCACTGCTGCTGCGGCATTCTGGTTTGAGTCTCTGGAAGAGGCCATTCACACAGCTCCATCGGATGAAATTATGGACAAGCTTAAATCACTTAAGCTAGCTAACTCATTTGTTTCTGATGCCATTGTACATTTGACTAAACTAACGGCTAAGAACTCCGGATTCGCCATCCAGGCGCGGAGGGCGCTATGGCTTAAATCCTGGTCAGCTGACGTGACTTCTAAATCTAAATTACTTAATATCCCTTTCAAGGGGCAGACCTTATTCGGGCCCGGCTTGAAGGAAATTATTGCTGACATTACTGGAGGTAAGGGGCATACCCTTCCTCAGGACAGGGCCAAACCAAAGGCCAAGCAGTCTAATTTTCGTGCCTTTCGAAATTTCAAGGCAGGAGCAGCATCAACTTCCTCCGCTCCAAAACAGGGAGGAACTGTTGCTCATTTCAGACAGGCCTGGAAACCTAACCAGTCCTGGAACAAGGGCAAGCAGGCCAGAAAACCTGCTACTGCCCCCAAGACAGCATGAAGGAACGGCCCCCTATCCGGAAACGGATCTAGTGGGGGGCAGACTTTCTCTCTTCGCCCAGGCGTGGGCAAGAGATGTCCAGGATCCCTGGGCGTTGGAGATCATATCTCAGGGATATCTTCTGGACTTCAAGGCTTCCCCTCCTCAAGGGAGATTTCATCTTTCAAGGTTATCAGAAAACCAGATAAAGAAAGAGGCATTCCTACGCTGTGTACAGGACCTCCTAGTAATGGGGGTGATCCATCCAGTTCCGCGGACGGAACAAGGACAGGGATTTTATTCAAATCTGTTCGTGGTTCCCAAGAAAGAGGGTACCTTCAGACCAATTTTGGACCTAAAGATATTAAACAAATTCCTAAGAGTTCCATCATTCAAAATGGAAACTATTCGGACCATCCTACCCATGATCCAAGAGGGTCAGTACATGACCACAGTGGACTTAAAGGATGCCTACCTTCATATACCGATTCACAAAGATCATCATCGGTTCCTAAGATTTGCCTTTCTAGACAGGCATTACCAATTTGTAGCCCTCCCCTTCGGGTTGGCTACGGCCCCGAGAATCTTTACAAAGGTTCTGGGCTCACTTCTGGCGGTTCTAAGACCGCGAGGCATAGCGGTGGCTCCGTATCTAGACGACATCCTGATACAGGCGTCAAGCTTTCAAATTGCCAAGTCTCATACAGAGATAGTTCTGGCATTTCTGAGGTCGCATGGGTGGAAAGTGAACGTGGAAAAGAGTTCTCTATCTCCACTCACAAGAGTCTCCTTCCTAGGGACTCTGATAGATTCTGTAGAAATGAAAATTTACCTGACGGAGGCCAGGTTATCAAAACTTTTAAATGCTTGCCGTGTTCTTCATTCCATTCCACGCCCGTCAGTGGCTCAGTGCATGGAAGTAATCGGCTTAATGGTAGCGGCAATGGACATAGTGCCATTTGCGCGCCTGCATCTCAGACCGCTGCAATTGTGCATGCTAGGTCAGTGGAATGGGAATTACTCAGATTTGTCCCCTCTACTAAATCTGGATCAAGAGACCAGAGATTCTCTTCTCTGGTGGCTATCTCGGGTCCATCTGTCCAAGGGTATGACCTTTCGCAGGCCAGATTGGACGATTGTAACAGATGCCAGCCTTCTAGGCTGGGGCGCAGTCTGGAATTCCCTGAAGGCTCAGGGATCGTGGACTCAGGAGGAGAAACTCCTCCCAATAAATATTCTGGAGTTAAGAGCAATATTCAATGCTCTTCTAGCTTGGCCTCAGTTAGCAACACTGAGGTTCATCAGATTTCAGTCGGACAATATCACGACTGTGGCTTACATCAACCATCAAGGGGGAACCAGGAGTTCCCTAGCGATGTTAGAAGTCTCAAAGATAATTCGCTGGGCAGAGTCTCACTCTTGCCACTTGTCAGCGATCCACATCCCAGGCGTGGAGAACTGGGAGGCGGATTTTCTAAGTCGTCAGACTTTTCATCCGGGGGAGTGGGAACTCCATCCGGAGGTGTTCGTTCAACTGGTCCATCGTTGGGGCAAACCAGAACTGGATCTCATGGCGTCTCGCCAGAACGCCAAGCTTCCTCGTTACGGATCCAGGTCCAGGGACCCGGGAGCGACGCTGATAGATGCTCTAGCAGCTCCTTGGTTCTTCAACCTGGCTTATGTGTTTCCACCGTTTCCTCTGCTCCCTCGACTGATCGCCAAGATCAAGCAGGAGAGAGCATCGGTGATTCTGATAGCGCCTGCGTGGCCACGCAGGACCTGGTATGCAGATCTAGTGGACATGTCATCCTGTCCACCATGGACTCTACCTCTGAGGCAAGACCTTCTAATACAAGGTCCTTTCAATCATCCAAATCTAGTTTCTCTGAGACTGACTGCATGGAGATTGAACGCTTGATTCTATCAAAGCGTGGCTTTTCCGAGTCAGTTATTGATACCTTAATACAGGCACGAAAGCCTGTTACCAGGAAAATCTACCATAAGATATGGCGTAAATACCTTTATTGGTGCGAATCCAAGAGTTACTCATCGAGTAAGGTTAGGATTCCTAGGATATTGTCCTTTGTCCTAGAGGGTTTGGACAAAGGCTTATCAGCTAGTTCTTTAAAAGGACAGATCTCTGCTCTGTCTATTCTTTTGCACAAGCGTCTGGCAGAAGTTCCAGACGTCCAGGCATTTTGTCAGGCTTTGGTTAGGATTAAGCCTGTGTTTAAAACTGTTGCTCCTCCGTGGAGCTTAAACTTGGTTCTTAAAGTTCTTCAAGGAGTTCCGTTTGAACCCCTTCATTCCATTGATATTAAACTTTTATCTTGGAAAGTTCTGTTTTTGATGGCTATTTCCTCGGCTCGAAGAGTCTCGGAGTTATCTGCCTTACATTGTGATTCTCCTTATCTAATTTTCCATTCAGACAAGGTAGTTCTGCGTACTTGCGTACTAAACCTGGGTTTTTACCTAAGGTGGTTTCTAACAGGAATATCAATCAAGAGATTGTTGTCCCGTCATTGTGCCCTAATCCTTCTTCAAAGAAGGAACGTCTTTTACATAATCTGGACGTCGTCCGTGCCTTGAAGTTCTACTTACAGGCAACTAAAGATTTTCGTCAAACATCTGCCCTGTTTGTCGTTTACTCTGGGCAGAGGAGAGGTCAAAAGGCTTCGGCAACTTCTCTCTCTTTTTGGCTTAGAAGCATAATACGCTTAGCCTATGAGACTGCTGGACAGCAGCCCCCTGAAAGGATTACAGCTCATTCTACTAGAGCTGTGGCTTCCACCTGGGCCTTTAAAAATGAGGCCTCTATTGAACAGATTTGCAAGGCGGCGACTTGGTCTTCGCTTCACACCTTTTCAAAATTTTACAAATTTGACACTTTTGCTTCTTCGGAGGCTGTTTTTGGGAGAAAGGTTCTACAGGCAGTGGTTCCTTCCGTTTAAGTTCCTGCCTTGTCCCTCCCATCATCCGTGTACTTAAGCTTTGGTATTGGTATCCCACAAGTAATGGATGATCCGTGGACTGGATACACTTAACAAGAGAAAACATAATTTATGCTTACCTGATAAATTTATTTCTCTTGTAGTGTATCCAGTCCACGGCCCGCCCTGTCCTTTTCAGGCAGGTCTAAATTTTAATTAAACTACAGTCACCACTGCACCCTATGGTTTCTCCTTTCTCGTCTTGTTTCGGTTGAATGACTGGATATGACATGTGAGGGGAGGAGCTATATAGCAGCTCTGCTGTGGGTGATCCTCTTGCAACTTCCTGTTGGGAAGGGAATATATCCCACAAGTAATGGATGATCCGTGGACTGGATACACTACAAGAGAAATAAATTTATCAGGTAAGCATAAATTATGTTTTTTTTTCTCCCAGTTAGCGTGCATGTATCTAGCAAAAGAAGTTTCTGACACGTTTACGGAAAAGCAGCACGTTACTCAAATGAGAAGTTTTATTTCTCAGTGTATTGTAGGAGGTAAGTTGCTCTTTTTTTGTTCTTTAGAGACTAATTTATAATTTATTGGTCATAAAGTGTTTTTGCAGTCATAGTTTGGTAAATTGAAACTGTTTTGTTTGGGACAATTTGGTATAGGGCAACTGTTGATATGAGCTTGTGAATCTAACAAATGGGGATACCCTTATCCAATTGTGTTACAGAAAACAACACTTTTAACTTGTTCTTAAATGTTCCCAGATACTTGACTATTTCAAGTTTTATTTTGTTCTTTTAAAAATCCTTTGCAGCTTTTCAAGTTTCATATGGAAAGTGAAGAACTTCATTATTGTAAAACTATAATACACTATATAATATTATGCATTCATCTAAATTCACAACATTTTTATTTGTATGCGTCATAAATGAATGTGCGCGGGTTTATTTCAATTTGAAATATAAGCGTTTTTGCAATATACTTCCATTCGCACAAATGCTTCTAGTAAAAGCTATTGCTGTGTTTCTGCAGCATATGCACATATCCTGTGAGGGCTCATGCGTCAGTATTTAAACACTACACCTTCTCAAAGGGTCAGCAGTAGCTTGTATGACACAAATGACATCTTCAGAAGCAATACACACCCCTGTCAGCTCTCTGAGCAGGCACAGTGTTTGAATACTAGTGCATAGGCCTTCACAAGATATGTGCGTATGCTGCAGAAAGAAAAAAAAACCTTTTACTAGAAGCATTTTTGCTAATGGAAGTATATTGCAAAAATGCTTATATTTCAGATTAAAATGTGCCCATGCACATTTCATTTTTAACCTTTTTATCCCTTTAAGAAACCCATAATATTTCACCATATATAAACTTGACTTCTTTTACGTTTATGTGCAAATCTAGTCATATTGCACTCCCAGATGAAAAGAATGATCCGTGCTAAACAGAACTGCTATGTTATTCTTTCGTTTGTTATTTGGAACGTGTCACAAGTTGGCATATACACGTACATGCTTTTGTATTAATAGTCCACTATGTTTATGCCTATGGTTTGACAACTTTGTTTAGTAAAATTCAATATTTAAAGAAAAAATAAAAATCTCTCAATATTAAGGGTTTATACTCAAAGAAAGGTATTTTGAAACAGTATTTTTTCCACTCTTAGGGCCGATAATAAAAAATGAAAAAAACTTGGAGGCTTGGAGAGAACTCGCACAAAATATATTAGTCTCTCCTTTACACCACAAACCCTGCATAGTTAGACAAACCATTCTCCAGCTAAAATTTGTCTTTTTAAAATTCGTTTAGGGTCTTCTCAGAACTCATGAGACTTCTAAGATAATCTAACCATAGAAGACAGCTTTTTGATTATCAGGCACTTAACCTTAAAGGGACAGTAAACCTAAAAAATAATGTTATATAATTCTGCACATAGTGCAGAATTATATAACATTATTTTAGTGCTATCGATATAAAACCTATTTTTCCCTTTTAATTTTTTTAAAATATGCCCATTTTACAGACCCGCTCTCTGCTGAGCGGGTCTGTTTTTTTTACACAGCGCAACGGGCCAGCTGTATAGTCACAGCCCGGCCCGACTGCGCCATAACATTAAGTGCAGCTCGCTCCTGCTCTGTCTGACAGCAGGAGCGAGCTGCACTTAATGTTATGGCGCGGTCGGACCGGGCTGTGACTATACAGCTGGCCCGATGCGCTGTGTAAAAAAAACAGACCCGCTCAGCAGAGAGCAGAGAGCGGGTCTGTAAAACGGGCATATTTTAAAAAAATTAAAAGGGAAAAACAGGTTTTATATCGATAGCACTAAAATAATGTTATATAATTCTGCACTATGTGCAGAATTATATAACATTATTTCTCTTGTAAGGTGTATCCAGTCCACGGATCATCCATTACTTGTGGGATATTCTCATTCCCAACAGGAAGTTGCAAGAGGACACCCACAGCAGAGCTGTCTATATAGCTCCTCCCCTCAATACCATATCCAGTCATTCTCTTGCAACTCTCAACAAGCATGGAGGTAGTAAGAGATAAGTGGTGAAATGTAGCTGTTATTTCTTTCATGTAATTAGCAAGAGTCCATGAGCTAGTGACGTATGGGATATACATTCCTACCAGGAGGGGCAAAGTTTTCCAAACCTCAAAATGCCTATAAATACACCCCTCACCACACCCACAATTCAGTTTTACAAACTTTGCCTCCCGTGGAGGTGGTGAAGTAAGTTTGTGCTAGATTCTACGTTGATATGCGCTTCGCAGCAGGCTGGAGCCCGGTTTTCCTCTCAGTGTGCAGTGAATGTCAGAGGGATGTGTAGAGAATATTGCCTATTTGAATTCAATGGTCTCCTTCTACGGGATCTATTTCATAGGTTCTCTGTTATCGGTCGTAGAGATTCATCTCTTACCTCCCTACTGATTCTCGTTTCAGTACTGGTTTGGCTATCTACTATATGTAGATGAGTGTCCTGGGGTAAGTAAGTCTTATTTTTTGTGACACTCTAAGCTATGGTTGGGCACTTTATTTATAAAGTTCTAAATATATGTCTTTAAACTTATATTTGCCATTATTCAGGATGATCAATATTCCTTATTTCAGACAGTCAGTTTCATTATTTGGGATAATGCATATGAATAATCATTTTTTTCTTACCTTAAAAATTGTTTCAATTGACTTTTTTCCCTGTGGGCTGTTAGGCTCGCGGGGGCTGAAAATGCTTAAATTTATTGCGTCATTCTTGGCGTGGACTTTTTTGGCGCCAAAAATTCTGTTTGTCATTTCCGGCGTCAAAATTGACGCCGGAAGTTGTTCATGTTTGCCTCATTTTTTTGACGTTTTGCGCCAAAAATGTCGGCGTCACCGGATGTGGCGTCATTCTTGGCGCCAAAATTTTTTAGGCGCCAATAATGTGGGCGTCTTTTTTCGGCGCTAAAAAATGTGGGCGTCATTCTTGTCTCCACCTTTTTTTCACATTATTTCAGTCTCATTCTTCATTGCTTCTGGTTGCTAGAGGCTTGTTCATTGGCATTTTTTTCCCATTCCTGAAACTGTCATTTAAGGAATTTGACAAATTTTGCTTTATATGTTGTTTTTTCTTTTACATATTGCAAGATCTCTCACATTGACCCTGGATCAGAATCTACTTCTGGAAAGACGCTGCTTGATGCTGGTTCTACCAAAGTTAAGTGCATTTGTTGTAAACTTGTGGTAACTGTTCCTCCGGCTGTAGTTTGTGATGAATGTCATGATAAGCTTGCTAATGCAGATAGTATTTCCATTAGTAATATACCATTACCTGTTGCTGTTTCTTCAACATCTAATACTCAGGATGTTCCTGTTAATATAAAAGAATTTGTTTCTAAATCTATTAGGAAGGCTATGTCTGTTATTCCTCCTTCCAGTAAACGTAAAAGGTCTTTTAAAACTTCTCATTTTTCAGATGAATTTTTAAATGACCGTCATCATTCTGATTTGTCTGTTTCTGACGAGGATATTTCTGGTTCAGAGGATTCTGTCTCAGATATTGACACTGATAAATCTTCATATTTATTTAAAATGGAATTTATTCGCTCTTTACTTAAAGAAGTTTTAATCGCATTAGAGATGGAGGATTCTAGTCCTCTTGATACTAAATCTACTAAGCGTTTAAATTCGGTTTTTAAACCTCCTATAGTTATTCCAGAAGTTTTTCCTGTTCCTGATGCTATTTCTGAAGTAATTTCTAGGGAATGGAATAATCTGGGTACTTCATTTACTCCTTCTCAAAGGTTTAAGAAATTGTATCCTGTGCCATCTGACAGATTAGAGTTTTGGGACAAAATCCCTAAAGTTGATGGGGCTATCTCTACTCTTGCTAAACGTACTACTATTCCTACAGCAGATAGTACTTCCTTTAAGGATCCTTTAGATAGGAAGATTGAATCCTTTCTAAGGAAAGCTTATTTATGTTCAGGTAATCTTCTTAGGCCTGCTATTTCTTTGGCTGATGTTGCTGCCGCTTCCACTTTTTGGTTGGAGGCTTTAGCACAACAAGTATCAGACCATAATGCTCATAGCATTGTTAAACTTCTTCAACATGCTAATAACTTTATTTGTGATGCCATCTTTGATATCATTAGAGTTGATGTCAGGTATATGTCTTTAGCTATTTTAGCTAGAAGAGCTTTATGGCTTAAAACTTGGAATGCAGATATGTCTTCTAAGTCAACTTTGCTTTCTCTTTCTTTCCAAGGTAATAAATTATTTGGTTCCCAGTTGGATTCTATTATTTCAACTGTTACCGGGGGGAAAGGAACTTTTTTGCCTCAGGACAAAAAATCTAAAGGTAAATATAGGGCTGCTAATCGTTTTTGTTCCTTTCGTCAGAATAAGGAACAGAAGCCTGACCCTTTCCCTAAAGGAACGGTTTCTGTTTGGAAACCTTCTCCAATCTGGAATAAATCCAAGCCTTTTAGAAAGTCAAAACCAGCTCCCAAGTCCACATGAAGGTGCGGCCCTCATTCCAGCACAGCTGGTAGGGGGCAGGTTACGTTTTTTCAAAGACATTTGGATCAATTCGATTCACAGTCTTTGGATTCAGAGCATTGTTTCACAAGGGTACAGAATAGGTTTCAAGGTAAGGCCGCCTGCGAAGAGATTTTTTCTCTCTCGCATTCCAATAAATCCAGTGAAGGCTCAGGCATTTCTGAAATGTGTTTCAGATCTCGAGTTGGCTGGAGTAATTGTGCCAGTTCCAGTTCTGGAGCAGGGTCTGGGGTTTTACTCAAATCTATTCATTGTACCAAAGAAGGAGAATTCCTTCAGACCAGTTCTGGATTTAAAGATATTGAATCGTTATGTAAGGATACCAACATTCAAAATGGTAACTATAAGGACTATTCTGCCTTTTGTTCAGCAAGGGCATTATATGTCCACAATAGATTTACAGGATGCATATCTTCATATTCCGATTCATTCAGATCACTTTCAGTTTCTGAGATTCTCTTTTCTAGACAAGCATTACCAGTTTGTGGCCCTTCCGTTTGGCCTAGCAACAGCTTCAAGGATCTTTTCAAAGGTTCTCAGTGCCCTTCTCTCTGTAATCAGAGAACAGGGTATTGCGGTATTTCCTTATTTGGACGATATCTTGGTACTTGCTCAGTCTTCACATTCTGCAGAATCTCATACGAATCAACTTGTGTCGTTTCTTCAAAGACATGGTTGGAGGATAAATTTACCAAAGAGTTCATTGATTCCTCAGACAAAGGTAACCTTTTTGGGTTTTCAAATAGATTCAGTGTCCATGACCTTGTCTCTAACAGAAAAGAGACGTCTGAAATTGGTTTCAGCCTGTCGAAACCTTCAGTCTCAATCATTCCCTTCGGTAGCTTTATGCATGGAAATTCTAGGTCTCATGACTGCTGCATCGGACGCGATCCCCTTTGCTCGTTTTCACATGCGACCTCTTCAGCTTTGTATGCTGAACCAATGGTGCAGGGATTATACAAAGATATCACAATTAATTTCCTTAAATCCCAATGTACGACACTCTCTGACGTGGTGGATAGATCACCATCGTTTAGTCCAAGGGGCTTCTTTTGTTCGTCCAACCTGGACTGTGATCTTAACAGATGCGAGTCTGTCAGGTTGGGGAGCTGTATGGGGATCTCTGACAGCGCAGGGGGTTTGGGAATCTCAGGAGGCGAGATAACCAATCAACATTTTGGAACTCCGTGCGATTTTCAGAGCTCTTCAGTTCTGGCCTCTTCTGAAGAGAGAATCGTTTATTTGTTTTCAGACAGACAATGTCACAACCGTGGCATATGTCAATCATCAGGGTGGGACTCACAGTCCTCAGGCTATGAAAGAAGTATCTCGGATACTTGTATGGGCGGAATCCAGCTCCTGTCTAATCTCTGCGGTTCACATCCCAGGTGTAGACAATTGGGAAGCGGATTATCTCAGTCGCCAGACGTTACATCCGGGCGAATGGTCCCTTCACCCAGAGGTATTTATTCAGATTGTTCAAATCTGGGGACTTCCAGAAATAGATCTGATGGCCTCTCATCTAAACAAGAAACTTCCCAGGTATCTGTCCAGATCCAGGGATCCTCAGGCGGAGGCAGTGGACGCGTTGTCGCTTCCTTGGAATTATCATCCTGTCTATATCTTTCCGCCTCTAGTTCTTCTTCCAAAAGTGATTTCCAAAATTCTAATGGAACGTTCGTTTGTACTGCTGGTGGCTCCAGCATGGCCTCACAGGTTTTGGTATGCGGATCTCATTCGGATGGCCAGTTGCCAACCTTGGACTCTTTCGTTAAGACCAGACCTTCTATCGCAAGGCCCTTTTTTCCATCAGGATCTCAAATCATTAAATTTGAAGGTATGGAAATTGAACGCTTGATTCTTAGTCATAGAGGTTTCTCTGACTCAGTAATTAATACTATGTTACAGGCTTGTAAATCTGTGTCTAGGAGGATTTATTATCGAGTCTGGAAGACTTACATTTCTTGGTGTTCTTCTCATAAATTCTCCTGGCATTCTTTTAGAATTCCTAGAATTTTACAGTTTCTTCAGGATGGTTTGGATAAAGGTTTGTCTGCAAGTTCTTTGAAAGGACAAATCTCTGCTCTTTCTGTTCTTTTTCACAGAAAGATTGCTAATCTTCCTGATATTCATTGTTTTGTTCAGGCTTTGGTTCGTATCAAACCTGTCATTAAATCAATCTCTCCTCCTTGGAGTCTTAAATTGGTTCTGAGGGCTTTACAAGCCCCTCCGTTTGAACCTATGCATTCTCTGGACATTAAATTGCTTTCTTGGAAAGTTCTGTTCCTTTTGGCCATCTCTTCTGCTAGAAGAGTTTCTGAGTTATCTGCTCTTTCTTGTGAATCTCCTTTTCTGATTTTTCATCAGGATAAGGCAGTGTTGCGGACTTCATTTAAATTTTTACCTAAGGTTGTGAATTCTAACAACATTAGTAGAGAAATTGTTGTTCCTTCTTTGTGTCCTAATCCTACGAATTCTAAGGAGAGATCTTTACATTCTTTGGATGTAGTAAGAGCTTTGAAATATTATGTTGAATCTACTAAAGATTTTAAAAAGACTTCTAGTCTATTTGTTATCTTTTCTGGGTCCAGAAAAGGTCAGAAGGCCTCCGCCATTTCTTTGGCGTCTTGGTTAAAGTCTTTGATTCATCATGCTTATGTGGAGTCGGGTAAATCCCCGCCTCAAAGAATTAAGGCTCATTCTACTAGGTCAGTTTCTACTTCCTGGGCGTTTAGGAATAAAGCTTCTGTTGATCAGATTTGCAACGCAGCAACTTGGTCTTCTTTGCATACTTTTACTAAATTCTACCATTTTGATGTGTTTTCTTCTTCTGAAGCAGTTTTTGGTAGAAAAGTACTTCAGGCAGCTGTTTCAGTTTGATTCTTCTGCTTATAATTTCAGTTTTTATTAAAACTTTTGTTTTGGGTTGTGGATTATTATTATTTTTCAGCGGAATTGGCTGTCTTTATTTTATCCCTCCCTCTCTAGTGACTCTTGCGTGGAAGTTCCACATCTTGGGTATTTATTATCCCATACGTCACTAGCTCATGGACTCTTGCTAATTACATGAAAGAAAACATAATTTATGTAAGAACTTACCTGATAAATTCATTTCTTTCATATTAGCAAGAGTCCATGAGGCCCACCCTTTTTTGTGGTGGTTATGATTTTTTTGTATAGAGCACAATTATTCCAATTCCTTATTTTGATGCTTTCGCTCCTTTTTTATCACCCCACTTCTTGGCTATTCGTTAAACTGAATTGTGGGTGTGGTGAGGGGTGTATTTATAGGCATTTTGAGGTTTGGGAAACTTTGCCCCTCCTGGTAGGAATGTATATCCCATACGTCACTAGCTCATGGACTCTTGCTAATATGAAAGAAATGAATTTATCAGGTAAGTTCTTACATAAATTATGTTTTTGCTTCAATCAAGAGTTTATTATTTTTAAATAGTACCGGAGTTGTGCTATTTTGTTCCAGGCAGAAAAAAAGAAGAATCTGCCTGTGTTTTCTATGATCTTAGCAGGTTGTAACTAAGATCCATTGCTGTTCTCACACATGTCTGAAGAGAGAGATAACTCCAGCGGGGGAATGGCGTGCAGGTTATCCTGCTATGAGGTATGTGCAGTTAATATTTTTCTAGAAGATGAATTGAAGGCTAGAAAATGCTGCTGATACCAAATTTATGTAAGGTAAGCCTGAATACAGTGTTTAATAGCGACTGGTATCATGCTTACTTTCTGAGGTAAAACTCTTTTATATTTACAATATAAAATGTTTGCTGGCATGTTTAAACGTTTTTATATATACTTTGGTGATAAAACTTTATTGGGGCCTAGTTTTTTTCCACATGGCTGGCTTAAATATGCCTAGAAACAGTTCCCTGAGGCTTTACACTGTGTTACTATGAGTGGGAGGGGCCTAGTTTCACTATTACAGACTGAGACATTCAGGAGTTCCCTGAATGCTACAGGACATCTCTAAAGGGCTTTGAGGCTTCCAAAATCGTTTGTTGGGGAAGGTAGGCTCCACAGCAAGGCTGTGGCAGTTTGGTGTGACTGTTAAAAAACGTCTATATCGTTTTTTTGATCCGGTTTTTGAACTAAGGGGTTAATCATCCATTTGCAAGTGGGTGCAATGCTCTGTTAGTTTATTATACACACTGTAAAAATTTCGTTTGATTTACTGCCTTTTTTCACTGTTTTTCAAATTCTGACAAAATTTGTTTCTCTTAAAGGCACAGTACCATTTTTTATATTTGCTTGTTAACTTGATTTAAAGTGTTTTCCAAGCTTGCTAGTCTCATTGCTAGTCTGTATAAACATGTCTGACATAGAGGAAACTCCTTGTTCATTATGTTTAAAAGCCATGGTGGAACCCCCTCTGAGAATGTGTACCAAATGTACTGATTTCACTTTAAGCAATAAAGATCATATTCTGTCTTTAAAAAATTTATCACCAGAGGAATCTGTCGAGGGGGAAGTTATGCCGACTAACTCTCCCCACGTGTCAGATCCTTTGACTCCCGCTCAAGGGACTCACGCTCAAATGGCGCCAAGTACATCCAGGGCGCCCATAGCGTTTACTTTACAAGACATGGTGGCAGTCATGGATAATACACTGTCAGCGGTATTAGCCAGACTACCTGTATTTAGAGGAAAGCGAGATAGCTCTGGAGTTAGACGAAATACAGAGCATACTGACGCTTTAAGAACTATGTCTGATACTGCCTCACAATATGCAGAAGCTGAAGAAGGAGAGCTTCTTTCTGTGGGTGATATTTCTGACTCAGGGAAGATGATGCAACCTGATTCTGATATTTCTACATTTAAATTTAAGCTTGAACACCTCCGCGTGTTACTCAGTGAGGTTTTAGGTGCTCTGAATGACTGTGATACAATTGCAGTGCCAGAGAAATTGTGTAGACTGGATAAATACTATGCATTGCCGGTGTGTACTGATGTTTTTCCAATACCTAAAAGGTTTACAGAAATTATTACTAAGGAATGGGATAGACCAGGTGTGCCGTTCTCTCCCCCTCCTGTTTTTAGAAAATGTTTCCAATAGACGCCACCACACGGGACTTATGGCAGACAGTTCCTAAGGTGGAGGGAGCAGTTTCTACTCTAGCAAAGCGTACTACTATCCCTGTCGAGGACTGTTGTGCTTTCTTAGATACAATGGATAAAAAGTTAGAGGGTTACCTTAAGAAAATGTTTATTCAACAGGGTTTTATCCTACAGCCCCTTGCATGCATTGCGCCTGTCACTGCTGCTGCGGCGTTCTGGTTTGAGTCTCTGGAAGAGGCTTTACAGGTAGCGACTCCATTGGATGAAATACTTGACAAGCTTAGAGCACTTAAGCTAGCCAATTCTTTTGTTTCTGATGCCATTGTTCATTTGACTAAACTAACGGCTAAGAATTCTGGTTTTGCTATCCAGGCGCGCAGAGCGATATGGCTTAAATCATGGTCAGCTGACGTTACTTCAAAATCGAAGCTGCTTAACATTCCCTTCAAGGGGCAGACCCTATTCGGGCCTGGTTTGAAGGAGATTATTGCTGATATCACTGGAGGAAAAGGTCATGCCCTTCCTCAGGATAGGTCCAAACCAAGGGCCAAACAGTCTAATTTTCGTGCGTTTCAAAACTTCAAGGCAAGTGCGGCATCAATTTCCTCTAATGCAAAACAAGAGGGAACTTTTGCTCAGTCCAAGACAGTCTGGAGACCTAACCAGACCTGGAACAAGGGTAAGCAGGCCAAAAAACCTGCTGCTGCCTCTAAGACGGCATGAAGGAACGGCCCCCTAACCGGTAACGGATCTAGTAGGGGGCAGACTTTCGCTCTTCGCCCAGGCGTGGGCAAGAGATGTCCAGGATCCCTGGGCGTTGGAAATTATATCCCAGGGATATCTTCTGGACTTCAAGGTTTCCCCCCCAAAAGGAAGATTTCACCTTTCACAATTATCTGCAAACCAGATAAAGAGAGAGGCATTCTTACACTGTGTACAAGACCTCCTAGTTATGGGAGTGATCCATCCAGTTCCAAAGGAGGAACAGGGACAGGGATTTTACTCAAATCTGTTTGTGGTTCCCAAAAAAGAGGGAACCTTCAGACCAATTTTTGATCTAAAGATCTTAAACAAATTCCTCAGCGTTCCATCATTCAAGATGGAGACTATTCGTACCATCCTACCTATGATCCAGGAGGGTCAATACATGGCGGTCCTAAGGCCACGGGGCATAGCAGTGACCCCTTATTTAGACGACATCCTGATTCAGGCATCAAACTTCCAAATTCCCAAGTCTCATACAGACATAGTGTTGGCATTTCTGAGGTCGCATGGGTGGAAGGTGAACGAGAAAAAGAGTTCTCTATCCCCCCTCACAAGAGTTTCCTTCCTAGGGACTCTGATAGATTCTGTAGAAATGAAAAATTACCTGACGGAGTCCAGGTTATCAAAACTTCTAAATTCCTGCCGTGTTCTTTATTCCATTCCTCGCCCTTCGGTGGCTCTGTGCATGGAAGTAATCGGCTTAATGGTAGCGGCAATGGACATAGTGCCGTTTGCACGCCTACATCTCAGACCGCTGCAACTATGCATGCTCAGTCAGTGGAATGGGGATTACACAGATTTGTCCCCTTTACTGAATCTGGACCAAGGGACCAGGGATTCTCTTCTCTGGTGGCTATCTCGGGTCCATCTGTCCAAAGGTATGACCTTTCGCAGGCCAGATTGGACAATAGCCTTCTAGGTTGGGGTGCAGTCTGGAACTCCCTGAAGGCTCAGGGATCGTGGACTCAGGAGGAGTCACTCCTTCCAATAAACATTCTGGAACTAAGAGCGATATTCAATGCTCTTCAGGCTTGGCCTCATCTAGCGACAATGAGGTTCATCAGATTTCAGTCGGACAACATCACAACTGTGGCTTACATCAACCATCAAGGGGGAACAAGGAGTTCTCTAGCGATGTTAGAAGTCTCAAAGATAATTCGCTGGGCAGAGATTCACCCTTGCCACCTGTCAGCTATCCATATCCCAGGTGTAGAGAACTGGGAGGCGGATTTTCTAAGTCGTCAGACTTTTCATCCGGGGGAGTGGGAACTCCATCCGGAGGTGTTTGCACAATTGGTTCTTCGTTGGGGTGAACCATAACTGGATCTCATGGCGTCTCGCCAGAACGCCAAGCTTCCTTGTTACGGATCCAGGTCCAGGGACCCCAAGGCAACGCTGATAGATGCTCTAGCAGCACCTTGGTCCTTCAACCTGGCTTATGTGTTTCCACCGTTTCCTCTGCTCCCTCGTCTGATTGCCAAAGTCAAGCAGGAGAGAGCATCGGTGATCTTGATAGCGCCTGCGTGGCCACGCAGGACTTGGTATGCAGATCTGGTGGACATGTCATCCTTTCCACCATAGACTCTGCCGCTGAGACAGGACCTTCTACTTCAAGGTCCTTTCAACCATCCAAATCTAATTTCTCTGAGGCTGACTGCCTGGATATTGAACGCTTGATTTTATCAAAGCGTGGTTTCTCCGAGTCAGTCATTGATACCTTGATTCAGGCACGGAAGCCTGTCACCAGGAAAATCTATCATAAAATATGGCGTAAATATCTTTATTGGTGTGAATCTAAGGGCTACTCGTGGAGTAAGGTCAGGATTCCCAGGATTTTATCTTTTCTCCAAGAAGGATTGGAGAAAGGATTGTCAGCTAGTTCCTTAAAGGGACAGATTTCTGCGCCATCTATTCTTTTGCACAAGCGTCTGGCGGATGCCCCAGACGTTCAGGCATTTTGTCAGGCTTTAGTTAGAATCAAGCCTGTGTTTAAACCTGTTGCTCCACCTTGGAGCTTAAATTTGGTTCTTAAAGTTCTTCAGGGGGTTCCGTTTGAACCTCTTCATTCCATAGATATCAAACTTTTATCTTGGAAAGTTCTTTTTTTGGTAGCTATTTCCTCGGCTCGTAGAGTTTCCGAGTTATCTGCCTTACAATGTGATTCTCCTTATCTGATCTTCCATGCAGATAAGGTAGTTCTGCGTACCAAACCTGGGTTTTTACCTAAGGTGGTATCTAATAAGAATATCAAGAGATTGTTGTTCCGTCTTTGTGTCCTAATCCTTCTTCAAAGAAGGAGCGTCTATTACACAATCTGGACGTGGTTCGTGCTTTAAAGTTTTACTTACAAGCTACTAAAGATTTTCGTCAAACATCTGCTTTGTTTGTTGTCTATTCTGGACAGAGGAGAGGTCAAAAGGCTTCGGCAACCTCTCTTTCTTTTTGGCTAAGAAGCATAATCCGCTTAGCCTATGAGACTGCTGGCCAGCAGCCTCCAGAAAGGTTTACAGCTCATTCTACTAGAGCTGTAGCTTCCACATGGGCCTTTAAAAATGAGGCGTCTGTTGAACAGATTTGCAAGGCGGCGACTTGGTCTTTGCTTCATACTTTTTCAAAATTCTACAAATTTAATACTTTTGCTTCTTCGGAGGCTATTTTTGGGAGAAAGGTTTTACAGGCAGTGGTACCTTTCCGTTTAAGTACCTGCCTTGTCCCTCCCTTCATCCGTGTACTTTAGCTTTGGTATTGGTATCCCACAAGTAATGGATGATCCGTGGACTGGATACACCTTACAAGAGAAAACATAATTTATGCTTACCTGATAAATTTATTTCTCTTGTGGTGTATCCAGTCCACGGCCCGCCCTGTCATTTTAAGGCAGGTATTTTTTAATTTTAAACTACGGTCACCACTGCACCCTATGGTTTCTCCTTTCTCTGCTTGTTTTCGGTCGAATGACTGGATATGGTAGTGAGGGGAGGAGCTATATAGACAGCTCTGCTGTGGGTGTCCTCTTGCAACTTCCTGTTGGGAATGAGAATATCCCACAAGTAATTGATGATCCGTGGACTGGATACACCACAAGAGAAATAAATTTATCAGGTAAGCATAAATTATGTTTTTTTAGGTTTACTGACACTTTAAAGAAATAGTCTAATAAAAATTAAACTTTCATCGTTATCACTTTTTGTTTGTTCTCTTGTTATCTTTAGTTGAAAAAGCAAGAATGTAAGCTTAGGAGCCAGTCCATTTTTGGTTCAGAACTCTGGTTAGCACTTGCTGATTGGTGTCTAAATGTATCCACCAATCATCAAACGTTACCCAGGGTTCTGAACCAAAAATGGGCCCGCTACTAAGCTTACATTCCAGCTTTTATAAATGTTTCTTTGTTCTCTTGGTATCTTTATTTGAGATAGGAATAAATTGGTAAGTTGCTTAAAATTGCATGTTCTATCAGAATCATGAAAGTTTAATTTTGACTAGACTATTCCTTTAACTGAGTAAGGTGGCGTTGATTCCCCAGCATGCCTAGATATCCTTGTTGAGAATTACTTGTCTATTACATTAGCCACTGTCTTCTGCATTTATTTGTAGGTAGCACTGTAAGGGTTTCTTCTGTTATTTCCAGAAATTATATGTTGGCATTTATTTGGCTAAAACAGAATTACTTGCTGTTCGCAAAATGATGACTCTATTGCAGAACTTACAATTAACTGTTTATTGTAAATATATGAGCTTCTTTTACTCTATTTACAGGGGACACCAAATGTTATGAAGCGTTATCATCTGATATGCAAAAAAACACACTTTCTTCCTTTGTACAACAAGGAATTGTAAAGTGTATTAAAACGTGAGTATATAGCTGTCAATTCTCACTATGAATCAGTGTGGAGCATGTTCTCCAGCTCACGCTATATAAAAAAATGTATAAATATTGCAGGGGAACTAGTTGTTCACCTGCAGTTCCCACTTGTGCAGCAGATCATGTGGCATAGTTTAACATTGCACAAGAGCTCTCTTGTGCAGTGCCGCCCCCTACTTTCTTCTTTGCACCAAGAGCAGGGCATGTCAATCACGTGAGTTTATTTTTCAAAGCCTCAAAAAGTTTTGATATTTTCACCTACGGCTCTGTAAAATTACACTAAAATGTAAGAAATCTCATATTGCAACAAGTTTTTATTTGTCCCATCTCAATACTAGGGTTTTGTCACATTCTAAGCACTAAAATATTAATGAAATAAGCTTACAGGTAATAGATTGTAAACTGTATTTGGTTTCTCTATGTATAAAGTATATTTTTGAAAATCAGATCCTTTTAAAATGCAAAATAGTTTTATATTAAAAAAAAAAACAATATTATTATTATTATTATTATTATCGGTTATTTGTAGAGCGCCAATAGATTCTGCAGCGCTATCAATAAATAAATACTACATTTTAAATTATCTTATTATACCATGATTTTAATAGAGTTCAAAATTTTACAAAAAATATTGAGCAATAGGTTAGAAAATATGTAAAAATGACTATTCATTGTAACTCATGTATGTACAAAAAGAGGAAGGAACTCATGTACATTACAGTACATTTCTTTCAATGATGGAACATTACCAGATATTTAAATTAGTGCACACTTTGAAACAGTTTTCAGGTCTGTTAGTATATTAATTTGCATCAAATCTTTTAGTGAAAAAACTTTACATTTAGAATTCTATCGTATCGGGAGTAAAAAAAAAAAAAAAAAATATATATATATATATATATATATATATAACTGTAGTCAGATATTTGTGTCTTCTGGTGTGGTAGATCCAATGTGTACCGATGATAAAAAAAAAAATAAAAATGATTGATTCAATCAATGGGATCTAAAAGCAAAGTGCAAAATCATGCAACATTCCAATTTAATTTTAATGTCTAATTTTCTACGTTCTGTTGCTATCTTTTGTTGAAAAGAATACCAATGTATGCTCAGAAGCAGCAATGCACTAATGGGAACTAGCTGCTGATTGGTGGCTGCAGATAAATGCAGAAGAAAACATTTTGGGTTTCATGTCCTTTTTAAAGTGAATGTAAAGTTTACGGAATGAGTGCTGGTTTTTGAAAATCCTATCAAAAACAGGGCACTTTCATTCATCAAACTTTACATTTCACTGGTTTTGTTAAAATACTTACCTTTTCTTCTTGTAAGCCGCTCCAGCGCTTCTCCAGCCCGTTGCAAGCCTCTTCATACGTCGACAATCCCGATTTTGGCATCCTCCAATCACGGCTTCCCCCCCTGGGGGAATCATTGCCTAAAGCAAAGCCGTGATTGGAGGAAGAGAAAAGGTTAGTATTTCTTTCATGTAATTGGCAAGAGTCCATGAGCTAGTGACATAAGGGATATACAATCCTACCAGGAGGGGCAAAGTTTCCCAAACCTCAAAATGCATATAACTACACCCCTCACCACACCCACAATTCAGTTTTACAAACTTTGCCTCCCTATGGAGGTGGTGAAGTAAGTTTGTGCTTGATTTTCTTCTGTGATATGCGTTTCTCAGCATTTTGAAGCCCGTTTCCTCTCAGAGTACAGTGAATGTCAGAGGGATGTGAAGGGAGTTTCACCTATTGAATTTTTTTGAAGGTTTTCCTCGCGGGAAATATTTTCATAGGTTCTCTGTTATCGGTCAGGGAGATTCATCTCCTACCTCCCTTTTCAGACTGACGATATACTCTCATATTCCATTACCTCTACTGATAACTGTTTCAGTACTGGTTTGGCTATCTGCTATATGTGGATGGGTGTCTTTCGGTAAGTATGTTTTCATTACTTAAGACACTCTCAGCTATGGTTTGGCACGTTATGTATTAATGTAAAGTTCTAAATATATGTATTGTACTTATATTTGCCATGAGTCAGGTTTATGTATATTTCCTTTTGCAGACTATCAGTTTCAAAATGGGGAAAACATATTTAGGAAGTTATTTTTTCTTACCTGGGGTATAGTCTTTTCTTCAAAATTTACTGTTTTCATAAAATTTTCACGGGCAAAATTAGGCTTGTTAGGCCGCAAAATGCTAATATTTATTGCGTCATTCTTGGCGCGATAATTTTTTTGGCGCAAAGGTACGTTCGGTGACGCAAATTCGCCATTTCTGGCATCTTAGTTGACGCCAGGTTCCTTGCACAAGGTTGCGTCTGCCATGACGCGAATTGCGTCATTTCCGGATGTTGTTAGCGCCAAAAAATTTAATTTCGCGTTGCACGTCATACTTGGCACCAAATAATTTTATTATTTAAACCCCACTTCCTATGTGCCTCTTGCCTTTTTCTATGTTCAGAGGGCTATGCTGTTTGCATTTTATTCCCATTCCTGAAGCTGACATATAAGGAAATTGTTAATTTTGCTTTATATGTTGTTTTTTCTCTTACATTTGCAAGATGTCTCAATCTGATCCTGTCTCAGAAACCACTGTTGGATTCCTGCTGCCTGATAACCGTTCTACCAAAGATAAGTGTATCTATTATAAATTAGCAGAGATTATATCTCCAGCGGTAGTATGTAACCGTTGTCATGATAAGCTTTTACATGCAGAGAATGTATCCATCAGTACTAGTACAATGCCTGTTGTTCCTTCAACATCTAATGTACATGATATCCCTGTGAATATAAAAGATTTTATTGCTGATGCTATTCTGCCTTCTAATAAACATAAAAGGTCTTTTAAAACTTATCATAAAGTTGATGAAATTTCAAATGACCGACAACATACTGATTTATCCTCCTCTGATGAGGATCTATCTGGTTCAGAAGATCCTACCTCAGATATTGACACTGACAAATCTACTTATCTCTTTAAGATGAAGTATATTCCTTCCTTGTTAAAAGAGGTGTTGATTATTTTGGATATTGAGGAAACTAGTCCTCTTGATATTAAAACTAGTAAACGTTTAAATTCTGTTTATAAACCTATTGTGTTTACTCCAGAGGTTTTTCCAGTTCCTGATGCTATTTCTGATATGATTTCAAAGGAATGGAATAGGCCTGGTACTTCTTGTATTCCTTCTGCTAGATTTAAAAAGTTGTATCCTTTGCCAGCAATTAGATTGGAGTTTTGGGCAAAAATCCCCAAAGTTGATGGGGCTATCTCTACTCTTGCCAAACGTCCTACTATCCCTATTGTAGATAGTACTTCCTTTAAGGACCATTTAGATAGGAAACTTGAATCTTATCTAAGGAAAGCTTATTTATATTCTGGCTATCTTCTCAGGCCTGTCATTTCTATGGCTGATGTTGCAGCTGCATCAACTTTTTGGTTGGAAAGTTTAGTGCAACAGGAAACAGATCCTGATTTGTCTAGCATTGTTCGCTTGCTTCAACATGCTAATCATTTTATCTGTGATGCTATTTTCGATATCATCAAAATTGATGTTAAATCTATGTCTTTAGCTATTTTAGCTAGAAGAGCTTTGTGGCTCAAATATTGGAATGCTGACATGGTATCTAAGTCTAGATTACTATCTCTTTCTTTCCAAGGTAACAATTTATTTGGTTCTCAGTTGGATTCAATTATTTCAACTGTTACTAGGGGGAAGGGAGTTTGTTTTATCTCAGGATAAAAGATCTAAGAGTAAATCTAAAGCTTCTAATCGTTTTTGTTCTTTTCGACAGAATAAGGAACAGAAAGACAATCCTTCCCCCAAATAATCTGGTTCCAATTGGAAACCATCTTCAAGTTGGAATAAATCCAAACCTTTTAAGAAACCAAAGCCAGCCCTCAAGTCTGCATGAAGGTGTGGCCCTCATTCCAGCTCAGCTGGTGGGGGGCAGATTAAAAATTTTCCAAAACATTTGCGCAGCTTCTGTCCAAAATCAATGGATTCAGAGAATTGTCTCAAGGGTATCGAATAGGATTCAGAATGAGACCTCCTTTGAGAAGATTTTTTTCTCTCACGGATTCCGGGAAATCCAGTGAAGGCTCAGGCTTTTCTGAAGTGTGTTTCTGATCTAGAGCTTTCAGGGTTAATTATACCAGTTCCGTTTCAGGAACAGGGTCTGGGGTTTTATTCAAATCTATTCATTGTCCCAAAGAAAGAAAATTAATTCAGGCCAGTTCTGGATCTGAAAATTTTGAACCGTTTTGTAAGAGTGCCAACTTTCAAAATGGTGACTATAAGGACTATTCTGCCTTTTGTTCAGCAAGGTCATTATATGTCCATGATAGACTTACAGGATGCATATCTTCATATTCCGATTCATCCAGACCACTATAGGTTTCTGAAAATCTCTTTTCTAGACAAGCATTACCAATTTGTCGATCTTCCATTGTCGCTCTTCCATTTGGCATAGCGACAGCTCCAAGAATTTTTTCAAAAGTTCTTGGTGCCCTACTCTCTGTAATCAAAGAACAGGGTATTGCGGTGTTTCCTTATTTGGACGATATCTTGGTACTAGCTCAGTCTTTACATTTTGCCGAATCTCACACGAATCAACTAGTGTTGTTTCTTCAGAGACATGGTTGGAGGATCAATTTACCAAAAAGTTCCTTGATTCCTCAGACAAGGGTCACCTTTTTAGGTTTCCAGATAGATTCAGTCTTCATGACTCTGTCCCTAACAGGAAAGAGATGAATGAAATTGGCTTCAGCCTGTCAGCACAAGGGGTTTTGAAATCTCAAGAGGCGAGGTTGCCAATCAATGTTTTAGAACTCCATGCTATTTTCAGGGCTCTTCAGGTTAGACCTCTGTTGAAGAGAGAACCATTCATTTGTTTTCAGAGAGACACTAGCACAACTGTGGCATATTCTGTGGCACATGTCAATCATCAGGGTGGGACTCGCAGTCCTGTAGCTATGAAAGAAGTATCTCTGATACTTTCTTGGGCGGGATCGAGCTCTTGTCTAATTTCTGCGGTACATATCCCAGGTGTAGACAATTGGGAAGTGGATTATCTCAGCCGTCAGACTTTACATCCGGGGGTGTGGTCTCTCCATCCAGATGTTTTTTTCAGATTGTTCAGGGGTCTTAAAGAAATAGATCTGATGGCTTCCCATCTAAACAAGAAACTTCCCAGGTACCTGTCCAGGTCCAGGGATCCTCAGGCGGAGTCGGTGGATGCGTTAGCAGTTCCTTGGTTTCACCAACCTGCTTATATCTTCCCGCCTCTATTTCTTCTTCCAAGAGTGATCTCCAAGATCATCATGGAACATTTGTTTGTGTTTCTGGTAGCACCAGCATGGCCTCACAGGTTCTGGTATGCGGGCCTTGTCAGGATGTCCAGTTGTCAACCTTGGCTACTTCCTTTAAGACCAGACCTTCTGTCTCAAGGACCGTTTTTCCATCAGGATCACAAATAATTGAATTTGAAGGTATGGAAATTGAATGCTTAGTGCTTAGTCATAGAGGTTTCTCTGACTCTGATCGATACTATGTCACAGGCTCGTAAATCTGTTTCTAGGAAGATTTATTATCGAGTTTGGAAGACTTATATTTCATGGTGTTCTCATAAATTCTCCTGGCATTCATTTAGAATTCCTAGAATTTTACAGTTTCTTCAGGATGGTTTGGATAAAGGTTTGTCTGCAAGTTCCTTGAAGGGACAAATCTCTGCTCTTTCTGTTTTATTTCACAGAAAGATTGCTAAGCTTCCTGATATTCACTGTTTTGTTCAGGCTTTGGTCCGTATCAAGCCTGTCATTAAATCAATCTATCCTCGGAGTCTTAATTTGGTTTTGAAAGCTTTACAGCTTTACAGGCTACTCCTTTTGAGCCTATGCATTCTTTGGATATTAAACTACTGTTCTTTCTTGGAAAGTTTTGTTTCTTTTGGCTATCTCTTCTGCTAAAAGAGTTTCTGAATTATCTGCTCTTTCTTGTGAGTCCCATTTTCTTATTTTTCATCAAGATAAGGCAGTTTTGCGGACTTCATTTAAATTTTTATCTAAAGTTGTGAATTCTAACAACATTAATAGGGAAATTGTTGTCCCCTCTCTGTGTCCTAATCCTAATAATTCTTTGGAGAGATCCTTACATTCTCTGGATGTTGTAAGAGCTTTGAAATATTATGTTGAAGCTACTAAAGATTTCAGGAAGACTTCTAGTCTGTTGTCTTTTCCGGTTCTAGGAAAGGTCAGAAAGCTTCTGCCATTTCCTTGGAATCTTGGTTATAGCTTTTGATTCATAAGGCTTATTTGGAGTCGGGTCAGGCCCCGCCTCAGAGAATCACAGCTCATTCTACTAGATCAGTCTTCACTTCGTGGGCTTTTAAGAATGAAGCTTCAGTTGATCAAATTTGCAAAGCAGCTACTTGGTCTTCTTTGCATACATTTACTAAATTCTACCGTTTTGATGTATTTGCCTCTTCGGAAGCAGTTTTTGGTAGAAAAGTTCTTCAGGCAGCTGTTTCGGTTTGATTCCTCTGCTTATGTTTTAAGTTTTTTCTTTTCAATTGTGAGAAAAACTTTTTTTGGTTGTGGATTTAATTTTTTTCAGCGGAAAATGGCTGTTTTTATTTTATCCCTCTCTAGTGACTCTTCTGTGGAGTTCCACATCTTGGGTATTACTATCCCATACGTCACTAGCTCATGGACTCTTGCCAATTACATGAAACATAATTTATGTAAGAACTTGCCTGATAAATTAATTTCTTTCATATTGGCAAGAGTCCATGAGACCCACCCCTTTTATGGTGGTTATGTTTTTTTGTATAAAGCACAATTATATTTCCAGTTCCTTTTTTTTACTCCTTTTTCTATCACCCCACTACTTGGCTATTCGTTAAACTGGATTGTGGGTGTGGTGAGGGGTGTATTTATAGGCATTTTGAGGTTTGGGAAACTTTGCCCCTCCTGGTAGGATTGTATATCCCATACGTCACTAGCTCATTGACTCTTGCCAATATGAAAGATATGAATTTGTCAGGTAAGTTGTTACATAAATTATGTTTTTAACAAAACCAGTGAAATGTAAAGTTTGATGATGGAAAGTGCCCCTGTTTTTAATAGGATTATTAAAAACAGGCACCGGTTCATCAAAATTTACATTCACTTTTAAGGGACAGTCTACACCAGAATTTTTGATTGTTTTAAAAGATAGATAATCCCTTTATTACCCATTTTCCAGTTTTGCATAACTAACACATTTATAATAATATACTTTTTAACCTCTGTGATTATCTTGTATCTAAGCCTCTGCAAACTGCCCCTTTTTTCAGTTCTTTTGACAGACTTGCAGTCT
This sequence comes from Bombina bombina, assembly GCF_027579735.1. Lineage (NCBI taxonomy): Eukaryota > Metazoa > Chordata > Amphibia > Anura > Bombinatoridae > Bombina > Bombina bombina. The sequence continues at coordinate 683,844,015 of NC_069502.1, read as the reverse complement.
AGCCAATCAGTGCCTGCTCCCAGATTACTTCACGTGCACGAGCACAGTGTTATCTATATGAAATACGTGAACTAACACCCTCTAGTGGTGAAAAACTGTTAAAATGCAATCTGAAAGAGGTGGGCTTCAAGGTCTAAGAAATTAGCATATGAACCTCCTAGGTTAAGCTTTCAACTAAGAATACCAAGAAAACAAAGCAAAATTGGTGATAAAAGTAAATTGGAAAATTGTTTAAAATTACATGCTCTATCTGAATCATGAAAGTTTATTTTGGCCTAGACTGTCCCTTTAATAAAGCTGAATCCATTTTTCACAGCAAAAAAAAAGAAAAGTTAATAAGAAAAGAAAATTACCAGAACAAGTTGCAGGTAGTAGGTTTAGGAATAATTAGTAATTTACAGAAAGGGTGGTGGATTTGTGCAGTAGATGTCCAGTAGAGGTGGTAATGACAAAATATTGTTAAAGGGACATGAAAACCATTTTTTTTTTCTTTCCTGATTCAGATAGAACATAGTTTGTTAAACAACCTTCCACTTTACTTCTGTTATGTATTTTGCTTTGTTCTGTCTGTATCCTTTGTTGGAAAGAATATCTAAGTAGGCTTAGTAGCAGCATTGCACTGCTGCAAGCTAACTGCTTATTGGTTGGTGCACCTATATGCCTGCTGTCATTGGTCTTCCGATATGTTCAGCTAGCTGCTGCTCTTTCAACAAAGGATACCAAGGGAATGAAGCAAAGTTGATGGAAGTACATTAGAAAGCTGTATACAATTGTATGCTCTGAATCATGAAAGAAAATTTCTTTTGTGTTCCTTTAAGGAATTGGAGCCTGCCTGGTGTATAAATAAGGTTATTCCATGTGTGAATTAAACTCGCACTTCAGAAAGAAATACTGGCCTTCTGGTACTTGTGTCATCAATCTTTTTCTAAGTAAAAACTTTATACATTTATTTTTTTCCCGTTATAATGGTATATTATTGGTGTGATTGCAATTGTTATTGATAATACGTAAATAAATTGGTAACCTATTTTCATACTTTTAGCAAAAGGGGTAATTGGCATTATTATCATCACTAGAATTCTTTTCCAGTAATTCATTCAAGTTCATAATCTTTAAATACCTTTTAAAGTCTGTGATACTTTTTTGTTGGTAGTTAAAGGGATAGTAAACACCAAAATGTTATTGTTTAAAAAGATAGATAATCCATTTGTTTACCATTCCCCAGTTTTGCATAACAAACACTGTTATAAAAATATACTTTTTACCTCTGTGATTACCTTGCATCTAAGCTCCTGCAGACGGCCTCCTTATCTCAGATCTTTTTTTTGATGATAAAAGTAAATTAAAAAGTTGTTTAAAATTACATGCCCTATCTGAATCATGAAAATTTTATTTGGAATTACTATCCCTTAAATAGGTTTACAAATAGCTCATCAGAATTGTTTTTTGCTTTTCAGGGCTACCGAGATTAGTTATGTGGTAGACAAGAAAGCAACGAAGGAAGCTGCAGAGCAACTTGGTAGGTACTGACCAAAAGCTCCTGACATTTTAGAAAGATATGAAAACTGATTGTAGTTGGATCTTCTAGTCTGCCCAGCATATTCTGTCTTAATAAAAACTTTAGTTTTATTTTACTTGATAGTCTTATGCTCTCCTGAAATATTTTAATTTCTCCAACATTGGTGTGTCCGGTCCACGGCGTCATCCATTACTTGTGGGAAATGTTCTCCCCCACAGGGAAAGGCAAGGAGAGCACACAGCAAGAGCTGTCCATATAGCTCCCCCTCTGGCTCCGCCCCCCAGTCATTCTCCTTGCCGCTCTGAACAAGTAGCATCTACCACGGGGATGGCGAGGAGTTTGTGGTGTTAGTTGTAGTTTTTTATTCTTCTATCAAGAGTTTGTTATTTTAAAATAGTGCTGGCTTGTACTATTTACTCTATAACAGAAAAGTGATGAAGATTTCTGTTTAAGAGGGCTATGATTTTAGCACAAGTAACTAAAATCCATTACTGTTACCACGCAGGACTGTTGAAACAAGAGAACTTCAGTTGGGGGTAACAGTTTGCAGACTCATCTGCTTCAGGTATGACTAGTCTCCTTCTAACAACACAGGCTAATGCTAGATGACAGTCATTTTTCCCCTCAGGGGAAACGGTAAGCCATTTTTCTTTCACCTCAGCAAAAAAGATAACAGGCTTCCCCTTTTTGTTTTTTATGCTGGTAGACACTGTTAGGGGCCAAATCGATTGGTTTTTATTACAATATTATACCATTTGAAATATTTTATAAGCTCACATACACTTGGGAACGTTTTTTCTTGATCTGGCTTGTTTTAGACACCTAAATCTAGTCAGGAAGGCCCCTTCACTCTAGTGTACTGAGGGAGGAAGCCTCATTTTGGCGCTTCAGCTGCGCAGTTGAATTTCAAGGCAATGCATGCAGATTCATGTGAGAGGGTCCTGTGGCTCAGAAAGTGACTCCAAAAGGCTTTTTTCTGTGAATGGTGACCCCTAAGGAAGGTAAAGAGCTGCAGCAAGGCTGTAGCTGGGATTGTGGTGTATAAAAACGGTTAAATCCAACAATTAGCTCCGGTTTGCTTGTTTTAAGAGCTAGAGTCTCCATATTTGCTGTGCAATACTTTCTAAGCATTAAGACACTGGGGTCCAAATTTCAGAAAAATCGGATATTGCCTTCATAGTTTTTTGAACATTCAGAAATAAATGTGTCATTTTATTATTTAAAGAGACAGTAACGTTTTTGTTTAAAATCGTTTTTATTGCATTGTTTGCCTGCCTAAATCTGTTTAACATGTCTGTTCCATCAGATAACCTATGTTCTGTGTGTATAGAGACAAATGTGGTTCCCCCTTCGAGTGTTTGTGATAATTGCGCCATAGCGTCCAAACAAAATCAGGACAGCTCTGTTATTTTTCATAATGTTGCCCAAGATGATTTATCTAATGAAGGTAGTGGGGATAGCTCTACATCCTCTCCTTCTGTGTCTACACCAGCTTTGCCCGCGCAGGCGACACCTAGCGCGCCAGTGCTTATTTCTATGCAACAATTATCAGCAGTAGTGGATAATTCTATAGCAAATCTTTTATTCAAACTGCCAGCTTTTCAGAGAAAGCGTGATTGTTCAGTTTTAAATACAGATAAAAAGGATGAACAATCAGACGCTGACGATGCCTTATCTATTTTACCCTCGCATCAATCGGAATTGGCTGTAAGGGAAGGGCTGTCTGAGGGTGAAATTTCAGACTCAGGAAAAATTTCTCAACAGGCAGAACCTGATATAGTGGCATTTAAGTTTAAGCTAGAACATCTCCGCGCTTTGCTTAAGGAGGTATTAGCTACTCTGGATGACTGTGATTCCATGGTAGTACCAGAGAAGTTGTGCAAATTGGACAAATTTTTAGAGGTCCCAGTGCACGACGACGCTTTTCCAATACCTAAGAGGGTAGCGAACATAGTGGAAAAGGAGTGGGAGAAGCCAGGTGTACCCTTTGCCCCACCTCCTATATTTAAGAAAATGTTTCCCATAGTAGACCCTAGAAGGGACGCATGGCAAACGGTCCCGAAGGTTGAGGGAGCTGTTTCAACACTAGCGAAGCGCACAACTATTCCTATAGAGGACAGCTGCGCTTTCAAAGATCCTATGGATAAAAAATTGGAAGGATTGCTTAAAAAGATTTTTGTTCAGCAAGGGTTCATCCTTCAACCAGCTACGTGTGTTATTACTGTCACTTCAGCGGCGTCCTTTTGGTTCGAAGAACTAGAAAGGTCGCTCCAGAAAGAGACTTCCTATGAAGAAGTCATGGACAGAATTCACGCATTAAAGTTAGCTAATTCTTTTATATTGGATGCCGCCTTTCAAATAACGAAATTGGCGGCAAAAAACTCAGGTTTTGCTATAGTAGCGCGGAGGGCGCTTTGGCTAAAATCCTGGTCGGCAGATGTGTCTGGTAGGGGGCAGACTATCTCTCTTCGCTCAGGCTTGGGCAAGAGATGTTCTGGATCCCTGGGCACTAGAGATAGTTTCCAAGGGATACCTGTTAGAATTCAAGGGACTTCCTCCAAAGGGAAGGTTCCACCTGTCTCGCTTATCTTCAGACCAGATAAAGAAACAGGCATTCTTACATTGTGTAAGAGACCTATCAAAGATGGGAGTGATAAACCCAGTCCCCTCCGGGGAACAAGGTCTAGGTTTTTACTCAAACCTGTTTGTGGTTCCCAAAAAAGAGGGAACTTTCAGGCCAATTCTGGATTTAAAGATATTAAACAAGTTCCTCAGAGTTCCATCCTTCAAGATGGAAACCATTCGGACAATCTTACCGACAATCCAGCAGGGTAAATTTTTGACTACCGTGGATCTAAAGGATGTGTATCTGCATATCCCAATCCACAAATCTCATCATCAGTTCCTGAGGTTCACCTTTCTGGACAAACATTACCAGTTTGTGGCTCTTCCATTCGGTTTAGCCACCGCTCCCAGAATTTTCACAAAGGTGCTAGGGTCCCTTCTAGCGGTCCTAAGACCGAGGGGCATCGCTGTAGCACCTTATCTAGACGACATCCTAATCCAAGCGTCGTCTCTTTCCAAAGCGAGAGCTCATACAGACATTGTGTTGGCTTTTCTCAGATCTCACGGGTGGAAGGTGAACATAGAAAAAAGTTCACTGTCACCGTCCACAAGGGTTCCTTTTCTGGGAACAATAATAGATTCTGTGGAAATGAAGATCTTTCTCACAGAAGTCAGAAAGACAAAGCTTCTAAAAGCTTGTCGAGTTCTTCACTCTATTCCTCAACCCTCCATAGCTCAATGCATGGAAGTAATAGGACTAATGGTCGCAGCAATGGATGTGGTTCCTTTTGCTCGAATTCATCTAAGACCATTACAGCTGTGCATGCTCAATCAGTGGAATGGGGACTATACAGACTTGTCTCCCCAAATTCAAGTAGACCAGGTAACCAGGGACTCACTTCTCTGGTGGTTGACCCAGGATCACCTGTCTCAGGGAATGAGTTTCCGCAGACCGGAGTGGGTCATCGTCACGACCGACGCCAGCCTCTTGGGGTGGGGCGCGGTCTGGGACTCTCTGAAAGCTCAGCGCCTATGGTCGCGGGAAGAGTCGCTTCTCCCGATAAACATTTTGGAACTAAGAGCTATATTCAATGCGCTCCTGGCTTGGCCTCAGCTAGCGGAAGCCAGGTTCATAAGATTTCAGTCGGACAACATAACGACTGTTGCATACATCAATCATCAGGGGGGAACAAAGAGTTCCCTAGCGATGAAGGAAGTAACCAAGATAATCCAATGGGCAGAGAATCACTCCTGCCATCTATCTGCTATTCACATCCCAGGAGTAGACAACTGGGAGGCGGACTATTTGAGTCGTCAGACTTTCCATCCGGGGGAGTGGGAACTCCATCCGGAGGTCTTTGCTCAGTTAACCCAATTATGGGGCATTCCAGACATGGATCTAATGGCGTCCCGTCAGAACTTCAAGATTCCTTGCTACGGGTCCAGATCCAGGGATCCCAAGGCGACTCTAGTGGATGCATTAGTGGCGCCTTGGTCGTTCAACCTAGCATATGTGTTTCCACCGTTTCCTCTCCTTCCCAGGCTCATAGACAGGATCAAACAGGAGAAGGCCTCAGTGATTCTGATAGCTCCTGCGTGGCCACGCAGGACTTGGTATGCAGACCTGGTGAATATGTCATCGGCTCCACCATGGAAGCTACCTTTGAGACAGGATCTTCTAGTACAAGGTCCATTCGAACATCCAAATCTAGTTTCTCTGCAGCTGACTGCTTGGAAATTGAACGCTTGATTTTATCCAAGCGTGGGTTTTCAAATTCTGTGATAGATACTCTGGTCCAAGCCAGAAAACCTGTTACTAGAAAGATTTACCATAAAATATGGAAAAAATATATCTGTTGGTGTGAATCCAAAGGATTCTCCTGGAGTAAGATTAAAATTCCAAAGATTCTCTCCTTTCTCCAAGAAGGTTTGGATAAAGGGTTGTCAGCTAGTTCTCTAAAAGGACAGATTTCTGCTTTATCTGTCTTGTTGCACAAACGACTGGCAGCTTTGCCAGATGTACAAGCTTTTGTCCAGGCTTTGGTTAGAATCAAGCCTGTTTACAGACCCATGACTCCTCCTTGGAGTCTAAATTTAGTTCTTTCAGTTCTTCAAGGGGTTCCGTTTGAACCTTTACATTCCATAGATATTAAGTTATTATCTTGGAAAGTTCTGTTTTTGGTTGCTATTTCTTCTGCTAGAAGAGTTTCTGAATTATCTGCTTTGCAGTGTAATCCACCATATCTGGTTTTTCATTCAGATAAGGTTGTTTTGCGTACTAAGCCTGGTTTTCTTCCAAACGTTGTTTCCAACAAGAACATCAACCAGGAAATAGTTGTTCCTTCTCTGTGTCCGAATCCAGTTTCAAAGAAGGAACGTTTATTACACAATTTAGATGTTGTTCGTGCTTTAAAGTTCTATTTAGAAGCAACAAAAGATTTTAGACAAACCTCATCCTTGTTTGTCGTTTACTCTGGTAAGAGGAGAGGTCAAAAAGCTACTGCTACCTCTCTCTCTTTCTGGCTGAAAAGCATTATCCGCTTGGCTTATGAGACTGCCGGACGGCAGCCTCCTGACCGTATCACAGCTCACTCTACTAGGGCTGTGGCTTCCACATGGGCCTACAAGAACGAGGCTTCTGTTGACCAGATATGTAAGGCAGCGACTTGGTCTTCTCTGCACACTTTTGCCAAATTCTACAAATTTGATACTTTTGCTTCTTCGGAGGCTATTTTTGGGAGAAAGGTTTTGCAAGCCGTGGTGCCTTCCGTTTAGGTAACCTGATTTGCTCCCTCCCTTCATCCGTGTCCTAAAGCTTTGGTATTGGTTCCCACAAGTAATGGATGACGCCGTGGACCGGACACACCAATGTTGGAGAAAACAGAATTTATGCTTACCTGATAAATTACTTTCTCCAACGGTGTGTCCGGTCCACGGCCCGCCCTGGTTTCTTAATCAGGTTGAAAATTTTTTCTTTATACACTACAGTCACCATGGCACCCTATAGTTTCTCCTTTTTCTCCTAACCCTCGGTCGAATGACTTGGGGGCGGAGCCAGAGGGGGAGCTATATGTACAGCTCTTGCTGTGTGCTCTCCTTGCCTTTCCCTGTGGGGGAGAACATTTCCCACAAGTAATGGATGACGCCATGGACCGGACACACCGTTGGAGAAAGTAATTTATCAGGTAAGCATAAATTCTGTTTTTATTTATTTCATAAGATGTTGAGAGTACATGAGAACATCACATATAGGATTATATTTCCTGTCCACCTGGAGGTAAAACCCCTTTCATTACAGAGCTCTTTTCCACCTCATACAACCAGCAAGTTTCTACTTTACTCACTTGTTTTGGCTACAAAAGAAGATAAATTCTGAAGTGCTCCATACTTCACTTTGTTGAGAGGGTTCTCTAACCCAGGGTTCTTCAAACTTTTTTTCCCCAAGACCCAGTGTCATGATACCACAAATCTTCCTGATCCTATTTTTATACTTTGAAAATATTAGTAACTAATATACAACAAGATAGCTGCAATTTTAGCAAAAGTGACTAAATGTGTGTGTACTTTACTCCTGATTGTATTAAAACTTCAGTGTTATAAACCGTAATAACACAGACTCTCATGCAACCCACACACCACACACACTCTAATGCAACCCACACATCACACACACTCTCATGCAACCCACACACACTCTCATGCAACCCACACACCACACACACTCTCATACAACACCCACACCACACACACTCTCATGCAACCCACACACCACACACACTCTAATGCAACCCACACACCACACACACTCTAATGCAACCCACACATCACACACACTCTAATGCAGCCCACACATCACACACACTCTCATGCAACCCACACACCACACACACTCTCATGCAACCCACACACACTCTCATGCAACCCACACACCACACACACTCTTATTCAACACACAAACACCACACACATTTTCATACTACACACACAACACACACACTCTCATGCAACACACACACTCTCATGCAACCCACACACCACACACACTCTTATTCAACGGACACAAACACCACACACATTTTCATACTACACACACAACACACACTCTCATACTACACACACACTCTCATACAACACACACACAAGCTGTGACCCAGTGGGTCGACCTGTGGTTTGAAGAACCTTTCTAACCGGTTTGAGGCCCATTATCCCTTCACAAAATGCCTGGTGTTCAAAGGTGAAGAATTCTGCTGGGAATTAAAAATCTCCTCCGAGTGGAAGATGTCTCAGTCCTCCCAAGTTAAATGCAGATTTGTCAATCCTCAGATCTACTGTGTGCTGTGTCTAGTTCCTTGGTACTGTGCTTGCATTTCCTCAAATGGGCCCTTCTACTGCATGTGGACTGTTGCTACTGTGCATAGTAGAGGAAGATGTTGTACATGAAAACTTAACTTTCTGCGGCCCAGTGGCCATTTTTTTGGATCTGCTTAGTGTTCAGACACACATTTTTGGTAATACATTGTTAAAATCAAGGAGGAGAGATAGGTAAGTAGTAGATGTAATTAAATGTTAATTTATATTTTCAATTGTTTTCTCTAAGAAGTGGGCATTTATATACAGACAGAGATAATATAAAGGAGTATGTGTGTGTGCACAGAAAGTAATAAAATAAGGGGATCTGATTTCCTTCCAAGCTCAACCAATTTAATTGGGTTGTGGTTTTGAAGAGCAAAATCAGCTATTTCATATACAAAAAGAAACCAAAATAAGCAACTTCTCATACATTTTATATTCGGCAGCTGCTTATAATAAGTAATTTGAAACACTTTAAAGGAAAAGCAATTTTACAGTACACACTTCCTTTATTGCTAAAAGCGCTGCCATGGCTGTTCTAGCTACATGTGCATTGTGGCTTAAGTCCTGGTCTGCTTATATGGTTTCCATGAGCAGACTTCTTTAATGCTCTCCTTTCATTAATTGATATTGTTTGGTCGAGGACTGGAGGCTATTATAGCTATGGTCACTGGTGGTAAGGTAGATTTTCTGGTGCAGTATCTAAAGGCAAGAGTAGATCTATAGGATGTTTTGGTTCCTTTACTAAAAAAAGCAATCCTGCTTCAACCCAGTCAGCAGGATTACCCAAAACTACCTGGAGGTCTAGTTTGTCCTGGTATAAGACAAAGTAGGTCAAGAATTCTATTCCCACCTCTAAGTTGGCATGAATGTGCTTCCCCTGCTCAGGATGTAATTTCACTGGGAAGCAGATTGTGGGAAAAGTCCATCTCAGACCATTAGGTGTTAGAGATTGTATCTCAAGGATATATAATTCGTTTTTGATCTAGACCTCCTCAAGAGAGATTCTTTCTTTCTCTTGCAAGGTGTATCCAGTCCACGGATTCATCCTTTCTTGTGGGATATTCTCATTCCCTACAGGAAGTGGCAAAGAGAGCACACAGCAGAGCTGTCCATACAGCCCCCCAGTCATTCTCTTTGCCGCTCTAACAGATAGGGCATCTCCACGGGAGGGTAAAGTGAATGTGGTGTTAGATTTGTAGTTTTATATCTTCAATCAAAAGTTTGTTATTTTTAAATAGTACCGGTTTGTGCTATTTACTCTCTGGCAGAAATGTGATGAAGAATTCTGCTGAGAGGAAAATGATTTTAGCATGTTGTAACTAAAATCCATTGCTGTTCCCACACAGGACTTAGGAGTACCAGAAAACTTCAGTTGGGGGGAACAGTTTGCAGGCTTAACTGCTTTGAGGTATGTTTCAGTCATATTTTTTCTAGTCAAGACAAGATAATGCTAGAAGACTGTCAAGAATCCCCATGTGGGAAGGGTAAGCCATGTTCTGAGACTTAGTATAGAACTAGAGGCTTATTTAAGAGGGCTCAATAGACTGGTTATCATTTTTGCAGGGCAATCGATTATTTTAATTAACAAAATACTCATTATTGACACTTTTAAAGCACTTTTGGTGTGTTTATTTGGGGTTTTATTCCACATGGCATTATTTTTAGTCGCCTAAATTGGGTTCTGAAGGCCCCACAGCTCCGGAGTGGAGGGGGAGGGGCCTAATTTCGCGCCTCAGTTGCGCAGTTTATTCTGACAAATTTCCTTGCATGCGGCTCCACATGGGTCCAGAGACAGCTTGAGGACTTCAAGAGGCTTGCTTTTCTCAAATCCAATCCATAAGAAAAGGTAGGGCCACAGCAGGCTGCTGTGGCAAGGTGCTGTAGTTTATTAACCGGTTGTTTGCTTTAGGCGGCTCCGGTTTGGGCAATGGTGTCCCACAATGGCTTAGTGGTAAACTATGCAGCCTTGAAATCTGAAGGTCCAGAGTTCAAATCCACCTGTGGCTAAGTGTTCTCCATTTAAATTTACAAGCAACTAAAGATTTCAGACAAACATCGTCCTTGTTTGTCGTTTATTCTGGTAAGAGGAGAGGTCAGAAAGCGACTGTTACCTCTCTTTCCTTCTGGCTGAAAAGCATCATCAGATTGGCTTATGAGACTGCTGGGCAGCAGCCTCCTGAACGAATTACAGCTCATTCCACTAGAGCTGTGGCTTCCACATGGGCCTTCAAGAATGAGGCTTCTGTTGAACAGATTTGTAAGGCAGCGACTTGGTCTTCACTGCATACTTTTGCCAAATTTTACAAATTCGATACTTTTGCTTCTTCGGAGGCTATTTTTGGGAGACAAGTTTTGCAAGCAGTGGTGCCTTCCGTTTAGGTTACCTGTCTTGTTCCCTCCCTTCATCCGTGTCCTAAAGCTTTGGTATTGGTATCCCACAAGTAAGGATGAATCCGTGGACTGGATACACCTTGCAAGAGAAAACAGAATTTATGCTTACCTGATAAATTACTTTCTCTTGCGGTGTATCCAGTCCACGGCCCGCCCTGGCAATTAAGTCAGGTTAAAATTTTTGTTTAAACTACAGTCACCACTGCACCCTATGGTTTCTTCTTTTTCTCCTAACCATCGGTCGAATGACTGGGGGGCGGAGCTAGAGGGGGAGCTGTATGGACAGCTCTGCTGTGTGCTCTCTTTGCCACTTCCTGTAGGGAATGAGAATATCCCACAAGTAAGGATGAATCCGTGGACTGGATACACCGCAAGAGAAAGTAATTTATCAGGTAAGCATAAATTCTGTTTTCTCATGTGACTCGAGAACCAATCAAGGCAACACAACATGGCACACCCTCATGCCCACCTTGGCATCTTCCTCTTAGGAAAAATCTTCTTTCGTAGGGTCCCTTGTTTTTTCTGGACCTCAGGACTCCAGCTTTGATATCATGACGATTGAACACATGATTTTTTCCATCAGAGGGTACTCTTGACAAGGTGCCATTGGAAATTATTTAGTATTTTATATCTTCTCCAGGAAGCTTTGCAGAAGGGTTTATCAGCTAGCTATCTTAAGGGTCAGAAGTCTGCCCTGTATGTTCTGTATCACAGGAAGAGGGCTCAACTTTCAGATATTCAGATTCTTTTTTTAGGAGCTGATACAACTTAAACCCATTAATCATCCAGCAACTCCACCTTGGAGTCTAAATTAGTTTCTAAGGGTGTTTTTTGCTCCTCCGTTTGAACTTATATGTGAGCTAGACCTCTGTGGACTGGAAGGTTATTTTTCTGCTAGCAAATTCCTGGATAGGTGGATATGTGAACTTCCTGCTCTGTCATGTTGGGCTCCTTTGTTGATCGTCCATCACGATAAAGCTGTTTTTAGATCCAGCTATTTTTTTGCCAAAGGTTATATCCACATATACTTGTATTCATCCGAAAAAGATGGTTCCTTCATTTTGCCAAGCTCCTAAGAATTATATTGAGTGGCTCCTTCACAACCTGGATGTTAGTGTTAAAATTTGATATGGAAGCGATTAAGCCTTTAAGACTTTCTTTTGCTCTTTTTGTCCTGTTTTTCTGAACCTCGCAAGGGCCATAAGGCTACTTCTTTTACTTTAGCAGCTTGGCTTAAAGCAATGAGTAATTGGTAGCATGGAAGACTTCCCCTAAGCATATTACTGTTCATTCCACCAGAGCAGTTGATACATCTTGTAAGTTGGCTACTTGGTCCTGCCCTATTTCATGGTGATTTCCTGTACTTCATTTACTAATTGGTTATTGGATCCCAGATGATGTTTTCATCGACTCATAACCATCTTATGAAAGAAAACCTAATGCTTACCTGCTAAATTAATTTATTTTGTGATGATAATCCATTAGAGCCATCCTTGTTATTTTTACAGTTGGCGGCAGGACTTGTTTTTCATATCATTTTCCCTGCTTTGGTTCTTTCCTATGTTATACAAAAGTAACATTGTACCAAAAATGACCAAATTCAAAGCTGTTGTTTTTTTTTTAAATTATATATTTTTTTAATTTACTTTATTTTTGCATGTGCCTCAAAAATGTTTGATATTAGTGACGTCTGCCCATGCAAGGTTCAGCATATTTCACTCCATACCAGCTAATTTTAGATAGTTGTGTCCTAAATGTTCAGTTCTTTAAATCCATCTGCTCAGACATATAAAACAATCCTCCATCACTCCAAACTTAAGAGAGATTGTGCCCTTAGTGATTCATCATTCTAACACTACATCAATGCCAGACATCTCTGTCAATGTCAATAATATCTCTATAACACCCGTATCCCTTGTTTTCCTGCCTTGGCCCTGCTTTCTTCTACTCACCACATCAATTCTCTCAACAAATTCTAATATTTCCACTCGGTGAGCATTGCTAAATATTGTCCCTTTCTTATAGTACTGTGTACTGTACATTTTCTCCCCTTTAATGTGTTCGCAATAATCAATTTTACTTGCTGTTTAACTTGTTTTAGATTGTTTTTAAATGCCTAAGCTCATCCTCCTCACTTAACGCTCCTCTAATTCAGGCTCTACCCTGGTTTCCTTTTGCCTCTTGGACCAAATCCACTTCAGTTATACATTTCAGTTATAATTATAGATAGATGTAATACTTCTGTGGTATGTATATCTGCTTTTTCTTTCTTCTTTTGTTTTAATATATATAAAATGGGGAATTCGATTTGGATGTAATTTGTGATATAAGTAACCCTTATGTTTACAATTTTATTTTCCTTCTTAATGAGGAGAGTCCATGGCTTCATTCCTTACTTGTGGGAAATACAAAACCTGGCCACCAGGAGGAGGCAAAGACACCCCAGCCAAAGGCTTAAATACCTCCCCCACTTCTCTCATCCCCCAGTCATTCTTTGCCTTTCTTTACAGGAGGTTGGCAGAGAAGTGTCAGAAGATGTTGGAGTAGTTCCTTAGGAAGGGTATCTGCCCTTCGAGATGGGACTGGAGTTTTAAGTAGTCTTGTCAGCCTCTCAGTGAGAGCCTTGATGAAAGTTAGAGTCTGGAGATGCAGGGAGAGTCTTTCTGCGAACCCATCCAGACTCATATTAACAGCTCCTTAAGCAATCAGCGTTGCCAAGTTTCGCTACCTGCTTTCTTCACTCAAGTCCATGTCAGAAGCGCTGCTACAATCTGTCAAACTTTAAGGACGGTGTCACTGTTCCACGGCATAGATTCCGGTAAGATTGTTTCATTATTTTACACACGTTAACGATAGAAGACAGGGTCGCAGTGGGACTCCTTTATCTTTATGGAATCAAGGGTTAATATCTCCTGAGGGGGATTATTGAACAATGGGGATTTTTTAATCATATTTGTTATGTGATTTCGACTGCTTATGTGTAAGAACGTTTGGGCTCTTAGGCTGATACGGAACATACAGGTTATTTTCATTTTCAGAGCTGTGCAGTTTCTTTATATTAAGCTGGCACTCTTTTTTATTAGCAGGGGCAGGTCCTGCATGAGCACCATGTGACCAGGAATGGTTACGTTTTTTCCCCCGCTTCTGATTCCTGACCGGGTGTCTGTGGAGAGGAGCATCTTCTCTATCTGTCTGGGTCATAGGAGGTGCTGAGTACCCCAGCCATTGGGGGTATAAGGTGCCAGTTGTTTTTCCTTTCTATAATTTGATATTAACGAGTTATTGAGGATTTTCATAATTTAGAGGGGGATCCCTCCGATACAGAATTTGATACCTGTGTATATTGTGAGGAGGCACGGGTAATCCAGCCCTCTCAATTATGCTCCGTATGCCGCAATAGAGTGTTCTCATCAACCAATGTTGAGATGTTAGAGACCACTGAGCTATCTGCCTCTGAGGACTCTTTGTCCAGTGAGGTGTGTTCCCTAGATTCTGTTCCTACATATGCAGTTTTCCCGAGTTCAGATCCTCCTTCGCCTGTAAGGGGTTTATTGCCACCAGAGGTTACTACGCAGTGCCGCATGGCCATCTCTACGGCCTTAGCGATGTTACCTATTCCTGCTATGCATAAGCGAAGGGTTAATCCAGGCACTCCTGCCCATGGACATTCGTGTAAAATAACGATTGTGTCCGATCAGTCCTCTGGGGATGTGGTTCCCTCTGAGACTTCAGAGGGAGATCCTCCAGGGTCGGAGTCTGCTGCCTTGGGTCCTCCGACTGCGGAGGGCTTAGCATTTAGATTTAGATTGGCATACCTGCGTTTACTTATGAGAGAGGTTTTAGTGATTGTTAGAGATTTCCATTACTGATCTGTCAGTTGAATCTCAGTCCTCTAAATCAGATAACGATCTTAACTAGACGAGTTGAGGATGGTGATATTCCTTGTCGTCTTGTTTTACTTTTTGTTTTATCGTTTATTTAGAATCCCAGTTCCGAGCTCTATGGGGGTTTGTGTCGTATGACAGGCCAGACCTGTTTTTGTTTGCACACTCCTTTTTAGCTTATCACTTGTGGGCGCTTGCCTATTTTCTTTACTTTGCTATTCCTTTCCGGATAGTTTTTTTGTTTTTAGAGCTCTGTTTTGTTTAGAAACTCTTCTTAGAAGACATTTCGTCATATGGGATTGTTGATACTCTATACTTTGATGGTCGAGATTGTTGGAGACTTCCGGTGGAAGCTTATAGATTTCTGCTCGGGGTGATGGTTCCTCCGATATTTTCGAGAGACATTTTAAGCCTTGGAGCTTAATTTCTTTAATTTGATTATTCATTTGTTCTAGCTTTCCTGGAACTTAAGAAGTTTCGTTTTAGCCCTGGAGTGTTCCGGAAGATACGTCGTATCCTAGATGACAGGCAGGACATGTTGTGGATACTATTTAGGTCTGTTCCTTCTTTCTACTTAAGAGGAGTTTTTTTTTTCTAGGTTTCTGATCCAGGTACAGCAGGCCCATTTATCCTAGTTAACAGGCTTTACCTGTTTAGATATTATCTGGGATGAGTGCTTGATACTGGATCATATGGCTCTAGGGGTCCTAGAGGCCGGAACTAGGCTTCTTTTCTGGGCAATTGTTTTGTCAGAGAAGGGGAAGTTTTCCAAATGACCTTTGGAGTCATTGTCCCGATATCTATCACACTGCATGAATATTTTCTTCTACTGTTGGTGCATGCCCTAATAGGGGGAGGGTCTTCCTGTCCTAACTGGGTTCTATGATTTTTAAGCAGAGCTTATTAGTTCTTCTTTTCGCCGGAGAGTGTAAGGTTCTCCCCTCATTTGTTATGAAGAAGGATGTCTTTCCTGTTTCATCCTTTTTGTGCAAATCCGGTTCTTAGAAACCGTATCGTATAGTAAGCCTTGTTCTGATCCTTCTTGGGATCTGGGGTTTAAGGTGGCAGTATCCTAGTTCAAGAAATTACAGTAGTTCCCGGGTCTTTTAGGGATTTTCTCATGTCTTTTCGATCCTCAGAGTTGGATCTAGACCTGAGTTGCTGGTGTTGACACCAGGGTGGATCTGGATGCTGTTTTGTCTTAGGGACAGGGATTTTTAACTACCATACCTAGCAAGCTGAAGGCTTAGAGTTGAATCCTGCTGTGGCAGCTTTCTTTAAATCCTGAGATCTTGCGAATTTACCCATCGCGTTATGCCCTCCAGCCCCCTTCTGTTCTTTGTTGACGCGGGGGTGGAGTGTCGTGACTTTGGCATGGGGTTGGTTAATCTGTCATGTATGTATGTATTGGGCTCTTGTAAAGCGCAGCTAATCACCCGTCCCAGGGTCTCAAGGCGCTGCTCATTTTATCGACCTTGGAAGGATGAAAGGCTGAGTGGACCTCACCTGGGATCGAACCTGCAACCCAGGCATGCTGAGCTATCTGTCCGGCAACAAACTTACAGACTTAACAGACTTACATGGAATACCGATGGGGGAAATCAATCCCAGTGTTCCGTTCAGATCTCCCTGTTCTGAGGATTTTTTCTCTTAGTTCTCCCAGGCCGGTTTTGACTTTGTCGCTTCCTTGTCCGTGGGGAGAGTGTGTCCTAGGGAGGTCTGTGAGTTGGGAATTTGCTTCTGATTATTCCTTTGGTTCCTCAGCGAGCATTCTGCTTGGAGGATTTGGTCTTCTGGGTTCAAACTAGTTGGGAGACCTTCTTTTGGAGAAGGAGAGTTCCTGCTGCTAAACGGGGGTCTCGTGTTTGGTGGTGGTCGGAGGCCCATGTCGG
Organism: Bombina bombina; assembly: GCF_027579735.1. Taxonomy (NCBI): domain Eukaryota; kingdom Metazoa; phylum Chordata; class Amphibia; order Anura; family Bombinatoridae; genus Bombina; species Bombina bombina. The sequence goes on along the minus strand of NC_069502.1, from coordinate 683,827,411 downwards.
CTCCTTGTCAGCGACCCTCTCTATGAGCGTACTCTTCAGGTTCGGATGTCCCCTACAATCATTCCCTGCTCGAATGTTTGTGTCTGATGGGGAAGCCGATCAGGCTTTCAAGGCGTCGGTGTTGGCTCCACCGCTTCTGTTGCAGAAGGTGGGTTTGAACACAGGTGGGGCTCCGGCCTTTTCATCCTGAATATGCTAGACATCTAGCATTCCTTAGAGGTTTCTTTTAACCTTCTTCTTTTCGGCCATGTCGCTCTTTTTTGTGGATGGTCGGTCCTAGCAAGAGCAGACGTCAGTGAGACGGTTTGCTCCATTTATATCTAGAGTTATGACGAAGTTTAGGGGCTTCCCCCCCCATGGATTTTGTTACAGGGATCTGCTGGAGCAGGGTCCTTGTGTTCATCACATCCTGGACTCTCTGAGGCTGCCTGTGTGGAATTGAACGCTTAGTCTTAGCCAAGAGAGTTTTTTTCTGATAGAATGTTGATACTCTCGTTCTAGCTTATAAGCCGGTGTATAGTTGCATTTATCATAAGGGGTGCAGATGTAGAGCGGGGATTCTCCTGGCATAAGGCCAGGTTTTCCAGGATCCTTTCCTTTCTCCAGGATGCTCTGGGGAAGGGGCTTCTGTTAGCTCCCTTAGGGGACAGATTTCGGCCCTATCTGTTTTACTGCTTGAGAGGCTCTCAGAGCTTCCAGATGTCCAGTCTTGTTCAGGCTTTGACTAGATCAGGCCTGTGTTTAAATCTATTGCTCCTCCTTGGAGTTTACATCTTGTTTTGCAGAAGGCTCCGTTTGGGCTTATGTATGGAGTTGACATTAAGATTTTCTGTCTTTGAAGGTTCTTTTTTTCTACTGGCTATTGCTTCAGCGCACAGAGTTTCTGAGATGGCTGTCTTGCAATGTGAGGTCCCTTAACTAGTTTTTCATGCGGCTAAGACTGTTCTCTCTGGGTTAGGTTTTCTTCCTAGGGTTGTTTCAGATCGCAAAATCAATCAGGAGATTGTGGTTCCTTCCTTGTGTCCTAATCCTTCTTCTTCGTTTCATAACATGGATGTGGTTCGGGACTTGAAGTTCTAGCTTCAGGCTACAAAGGAGTTTTGTCAAACTTCTTCCTTGTTTGTGTCTATTCTGGGAAGTGGAAGGGGCCGGATGCCTTGTCCACTTCCTTGGTTTTCTGGTTGAGGAGCATGTTCGCTTAGTTTACAGCAGTGGTCTCAAAGTACAGGCCCCAGGGCCAAATGTGGCCCTCAAGATAGTTTCATCTGGCCCTCCCTTGTTTAAAAGGTAAAACATTACTTTGAGCTGTCAGTTTATTTTAGGGTTCTAAGAGGTGTATGAGGAGAATCCACGGCCCCGCCTGAATTCTCCGTTGGGCAGGCTTAAATTTGGTTTTGTTCTTCGGGCACCATTTATACCCTGATATTTCTCCTACTGTTCTTTGTTCCCTCGGCAGAATTACTGGGGGATGAGGGCAGTGGGGGAGGTGTTTAAAGGAACACTGAACCCAATTTTTTTCTTTTGTGATTCAGATAGAGCATGCACTTTTAAGCAACTTTCTAATTTACTCCTATTATCACATTTTCTTCATTCTCTTGGTATCTTTATTTGAAATGCAAGAATGTAAGTTTAGATGCCGGCCCATTTTTGGTGAACACACTCGCCTAGATTTAGAGTTTTGCGGCCAAAGGGGTGCGTTAGCTACGCATGCTTTTTTCTGGCCGCACCTTTTAAATACCGCTGGTATTTAGAGTTCACAGAAGGGCTGCGTTAGGCTCCAAAAAAGGAGCGTATAGCATATTTACCGCAACTGCAACTCTCGATACCAGCGGTGCTTACGGACGCGGCCAGCTTCAAAAACGTGCTCGTGCACGATTCCCCCATAGGAAACAATGGGGCAGTTTGAGCTGAAAAAAAACCTAACACCTGCAAAAAAGCAGCGTTCAGCTCCTAACGCGGCCCCATTGTTTCCTATGGGGAAACACTTCCTATGTCTGCACCTAACACCCTAACATGTACCCCGAGTCTAAACACCCCTAACCTTACACTTATTAACCCCTATTCTGCCGCCGCCGCTATCGCTGACCCCTGCATTTTATTATTAACCCCTAATCTGCCGCTCCGTACACCGCCGCAACCTACGTTATCCCTATGTACCCCTAATCTGCTGCCCCTAACACCGCTGACCCCTATATTATATTTATTAACCCCTAATCTGCCCCCCACAACGTCGCCGCCAGCTACCTACAATAATTAACCACTAATCTGCCGACTGCATCTCACCGCTACTATAATAAAGTTATTAACCCCTAATCCGCCTCACTCCCGCCTCAATAACCCTATAAGAAATAGTATTAACCCCTAATCTGCCCTCCCTAACATCGCCGACACCTAACTTCAATTATTAACCCCTAATCTGCCGACCGGATCTCGCCGCTACTCTAATAAATGGATTAACCCCTAAAGCTAAGTCTAACCCTAACACTAACACCCCCCTAAGTTAAATATAATTTAAATCTAACGAAATAAATTAACTCTTATTAAATAAATTATTCCTATTTAAAGCTAAATACTTACCTGTAAAATAAACCCTAATATAGCTACAATATAACAAATAATTATATTGTAGCTATTTTAGGATTAATATTTATTTTACAGGCAACTTTGTATTTATTTTAACCAGGTACAATAGCTATTAAATAGTTAACTATTTAATAGCTAAAATAGTTAAAATAATTACAAAATTACCTGTAAAATAAATCCTAACCTAAGTTACAATTAAACCTAACACTACACTATCAATAAATTAATTAAATAAAATACCTACAAATAACTACAATTAAATAAACTAACTAAAGTACAAAAAATAAAAAAGAACTAAGTTACAAAAAATAAAAAAATATTTACAAACATTAGAAAAATATTACAACAATTTTAAACTAATTACACCTACTCTAAGCCCCCTAATAAAATAAGCCCAAGCGGGGGCTGGCGATCCATAATCCGGCTGAAGTCTTCTATCAAGCTTCTATCTTCATCCGATGACGAACGGCTCCATCTTGAAGACCTCCGACGCGGATCCATCCTCTTCTTCCGACGTCCAACTGAAGAATGAAGGTTCCTTTAAGGGACGTCATCCAAGATGGCGTCCCTCGAATTCCGATTGGCTGATAGGATTCTATCAGCCAATCGGAATTCGAGGGACGCCATCTTGGATGACGTCCCTTAAAGGAACCTTCATTCTTCAGTTGGACGTCGGAAGAACAGGATGGATCCGCGCTGGAGGTCTTCAAGATGGAGCCGTTCGTCATCGGATGAAGATAGAAGATGCCGCTTGGATCAAGATGGTTGCCGGTCCGGATCTCCTCTTCTTCCCGGATAGGATGAAGACTTTGGAGCCTCTTCTGGACCTCTTCAGCCGCCGCTTGATAGAAGACTTCAGCCGGATTATGGATCGCCAGCCCCCGCTTGGGCTTGGATGAAGACTTCGGAGGACGGACCGGTGAACCTGGCATGGTGAAGATAAGGTAGGATGATCTTCAGGGGCTTAGTGTTAAGTTTATTTAAGGGGGGTTTGGGTTAGATTAGGGGTATGTGGGTGGTGGGTTGTAATGTTGGGGGGGGGGTATTGTATGTTTTTTTTACAGGCAAAAGAGCTGAATTATTTGGGGCATGCCCCGCAAATGGCCCTTTTCAGGGCTGGTAAGGTAAAAGAGCTTTGAACTTTTTTAATTTAGAATAGGGTAGGGCATTTTTTTATTTTGGGGGTCTTTGTTATTTTATTAGGGGGCTTAGAGTAGGTGTAATTAGTTTAAAATTGTTGTAATATTTTTCTAATGTTTGTAAATATTTTTTTATTTTTTGTAACTTAGTTCTTTTTTATTTTTTGTACTTTAGTTAGTTTATTTAATTGTAGTTATTTGTAGGTATTGTATTTAATTAATTTATTGATAGTGTAGTTTTAGGTTTAATTGTAACTTAGGTTAGGATTTATTTTACAGGTAATTTTGTAATTATTTTAACTAGGTAGCTATTAAATAGTTAATAACTATTTAATAGCTATTGTACCTAGTTAAAATAAATACAAAGTTGCCTGTAAAATAAATATTAATCCTAAAATAGCTACAATATAATTATTCGTTATATTGTAGCTATATTAGGGTTTATTTTACAGGTAAGTATTTAGCTTTAAATAGGAATAATTTATTTAATAAGAGTTAATTTATTTTGTTAGATTTAAATTATATTTAATTTAGGGGGGTGTTGGTGTTAGGGTTAGACTTAGCTTTAGGGGTTAATCCATTTATTTGAGTAGCGGCGAGATCCGGTTGGCAGATTAGGGGTTAATAATTGAAGTTAGGTGTCGGCGATGTTAGGAAAGGCAGATTAGGGGTTAATACTATTTATTATAGGGTTATTGAGGCGGGAGTGAGGCGGATTAGGGGTTAATAACTTTATTATAGTAGCGGTGAGGTGCGGTCGGCAGATTAGGGGTTAATTATTGTAGGTAGCTGGCGGCGACGTTGTGGGGGGCAGATTAGGGGTTAATAAATATAATATAGGGGTCGGCGGTGTTAGGGGCAGCAGATTAGGGGTTCATAGGGATAACGTAGGTGGCGGCGGTGTACGGAGCGGCAGATTAGGGGTTAAAAAAAATTAATCGAGTGGCGGCGATGTGGGGGGACCTCGGTTTAGGGGTACATAGGTAATTTATGGGTGTTAGTGTACTGTAGAGCACAGTAGTTAAGAGCTTTATGAACTGGCGTTAGCCCAAAAAGCTCTTAACTACTGACTTTTTTCTGCGGCTGGAGTTTTGTCGTTAGATTTCTAACGCTCACTTCAGCCAAGACTCTAAATACCGGCGTTAGAAAGATCCCATTGAAAAGATAGGATACGCAAATGGCGTAGGGGGATCTGCGGTATGGAAAAGTCGCGGCTGCAAAGTGAGTGTTAGACCCTTTCCTGACTGACTCCAAATACCAGCGGGCGGTAAAAACCAGCGTTAGGAGCCTCTAACGCCAAAACTCTAAATCTAGGCCACTGTGTTGTTCTTGCCGATTGGTGGATAAATTCACCCACCAATAAACAAGTGCTTTCCATGGTTCTTAACCAAAAAAATAGATTAGATGCCTTCTTTTTCAAATAAAGAAAGCTAGAGAACGAAGAAAAAATAATAGGAGTAAACTAGAAAGTTGCTTAAAATTGCATGCTTTATCTGAATCACGAAATAAAAAAATTGGGTTCAGTGTCCCTTTAAGCCTTTGGCTGGGGTGTCTTTGCCTCCTCCTGGTGGCCAGGTTCTGTATTTCCCACAAGTAAGGAATGAAGCCATGGACTCGCCTCATACAGAAGGAAAGGAAATTATCTGGTAAGCATAATTTATGTTTTTGCAATGAGGAGATTCCACAGGTTAGAGTCACAGCTTTTAAATACAGTCATTGTGTTATAATAATTTCTCAAAGATGAATTATGCTAATCATATCTTTTCTTTTTTATAAATATTTAGGACTGCTGTTACCAACAGAAACTGTCCCATTGTCCCGGCTTTAGTAATCCAGAAAGTGCTGGGCCAATTCACTACTTCAGCTGTTTTCTTCATACTGTGGTTCCACCTTTGACAGCAGTCATCATTAAAAGTCAAAGGAACTTTTTTTAGAATGCCACAGTACAACCATTTTGACTGTTTTATAGCTACGGTTTTCTTGGGCATTTCATCCAAGCACATTCAAAAGCTATGAAAGTCATTTCTTTATTGAACAAAAATATCACCATTTTGCAACCCCTGTGTCATTGTGAACAGGAAGATTCTCTCAATGAAAATTTTGCAATGCCAATGAAACAGAGTCTTGAACAATTTTTTTTTTTCCGTGCGATGTACAACAATTGTTTTCTGTTTGTTTTTTTAAATGATAAACCCATCTATTAAGTTAAGGGATTAATTGCACTTAAAATATGTTACATTATTTACCAAGAGTGGTTGTAATAAAACTCAAAATAGTACTTATACAAATAAAATACTAAAGCAGTAATAAACAAGAATTAAAAATATTTGCACTGTTGGAGCAAAAATCAATATGCCATGGGCTGAACAGGTCAACCCTAAACTGTACTGAAATATAACAGCTCAGGTTTTTGCTACCGTTACAAGATTTCCCAAAATGCATTTTCCTGTCAGCAATCCCTGTTTGATATGCTGCTTTATGTTTCTTCATTTCCTTTGTCTTTGTAAAAACTGTTGTTTGGAAAACCATAAAATATGAAAGCTAAATAAAAAGAAATACGTTTGTTCTTAATTCTAAATCTCATGTATTAGATCACGGTGTAAAATAATAATTAGGGAAAAAAGTTATATTAAGATAATATTCCTGAGTCCCATACCTGTGATGCTAACAATGACTTGACTTAATTGAACAGCTATTTTTATTTATTTATTTATTTATTTATTATGGGATTTAATGTGTCAAAAAAAATGTGTGCAAATTATTTATTTATGAATTATTACATACTTGTTTGATTTTGAACAATGAATTAAAGGGACATGAAACCCAAAAATTTTCTTTCTTGATTTAGGTAGAACATACAATTTTAAACATTCCAGTTTACTTCTATTATCAAATTTGCTTAATTCGCTTGGTATCATTTGTTGAAGGAGCAGCAATGCAGTACTGGTTTCTAACTGAACACATAGGTGAGCCAATAACAATTGTTTTATTTATATATATATGCGCAGCCACCAATCAGCAGCTAGAACCTCCTGAGCTTTCCTAGATAAACCTTTCAACAAATAACAAGAGAAGGAATCAAATTAAATAGAAGTAAATTGGAAAGTTCTTTAAAATAGCATGCTCTTTCTGAATCATGAAAGAATTGTTTTGGGTTGTATGTCTCTTTAAGCTTTTATAGTATTTAAATTTATAAGAAACTTTCAATTTCTCTGTAGTTACTGTTTGTATGTTTCTAGTTTCAGGCCCATTTATTCTGTACTAAATCCACTAGTTACATATTGAATTTTTAATTACAATTTTATATCAGTGGTAAGCAATGCTTCTAAAGTACACTCTCTCTAAATCTTTTTGTCATTCCTCTTCTAAGTTAATTTGGCAGTTGTGTAAGTTTTAATTGGATTGTTAAGATAAACAATACTGTTAAAATAGTGTGTCCCTATCCTATATAATAAAAGACAAGGTATGTTTGTCAGATGAAGTAATGCGCAATAGAGACTGCACGAGGACAAACATACCTGGCCTTGAGCAGCAGAGGAGTGCGCACTGTGGAAGCTGTCTGGTGGGGGCGTGACCAGGCGTGCCGTGAGGGGTGCGTGGCGTGATGGGGGAGTGACCGGACGTGCCGTGATGGGGGCGTGGCCTGTGGGTGTGACAATGGGCGTGGTCAGCGGGAGCGCCCATGAAGGGCGTGGCCGGAAGGGGGCAGCGGCATGGTCAAGTCAGAGAGAAAAACAGAGGGGAGAGAGGAGGGGGGGGGGGGAGAGAGACCAAAAGAGAGGAGGGAAAGAGCAAAAGAGAGGGGGGAAACAGAGAAAGTGAGCAAAAGAGAGGGGGAAAACAGGGGAGAGGGCAAAAGAGAGGAGGGGGGAGCAAAAGAGAGGAGGGACAGAGAGCAAAAGAGGGGGGAGAGAGCAAAAGAGTGGGGGAGAGAGAGAGCAAAAGAGGGGGAGAGAGCAAAGAGAAAGAGAAAACGAGAGGGGGAGAGAGAGCAAAAAGAGGGGGGATAGAACAGAAGAGGGGGGAGAGAGAGCACAAGAGGGGGAAGGGAGAGAGCGCAAAAGAGGGGGAAGAGAGAGAGCTCAAAAGAGAGGGGGGGAGAGAGAGGGAGCAAGGGTTGGAACTGTGGTATTTAAAAAAATTGGCCCGTGTACACAGGCTTTAGGACTAGTATGATTAATATTGTTTGACTTGCACACAACTAAAGAGGATTTTTGGAAAATATGCTGCGGAATAGAGAATTCTAAAGCTTCTGGATCTTAGTTACATGTGACTTAATGGTACATTAAATGGAACATGAAACCCCAAATAGTATGCTTTTCAACAACGGAAACCAAGAGAACAAAGCAAATTAGAAAATAGAAGTAAATCATGAAAGAAAATGTTTGGGTTTCATGTCCCTTTAAATGTTTTTTTTTTTATTCCTGCAACAGTTTTAACACCTCTTAAGGTAAGAATGGGACATGAGGCAATAAAATCTTGAAACTTTTGAAAAAAATAGTATAAATAAATATTATTATTTTTTTAATCCAGGCTTCCATTATTTTGTATTAATTTTTATTAAAATTGTTAAAAAAAAATAATACTATTTCTCTTGTAAGGTGTATCCAGTCCACGGATTCATCCTTTACTTGTGGGATATTCTCCTTCCCTACAGGAAGTGGCAAAGAGAGCACACAGCAGAGCTGTCCATATAGCTCCCCCTCTAGCTCCACCCCCAGTCATTCTCTTTGCCGGCTCTAAGCAATCGGAAGTGTAAAGTGAATGTTATGTTAGAATTGTAGTTTTTATTTTCTACAAGCAAAACACGATCCCTGAGCCTTAGAGATTGTATCCCAGGGATATCTTCTAGAATTCAAGGACTCCCCTCCAAGGGGAAGGTTCCATATTTCTCGTCTGTCTTCAGACATGACAAAGAAAGAGGCGTTCTTACGCTGTGTAGTAGACCTACATACAATGGGAGTGATCCACCCAGTTCCAATTGCGGAACAAGGGCTGGGGTTTTACTCAAACCTGTTTGTGGTTCCCAAAAAAGAAGGAACTTTCAGACCAATCCTGGATCTCAAAATTCTAAACAAGTTCCTCAGAGTCCCATCATTCAAGATGGAGACCATTCGGACAATCTTACCTATGATCCAGGAGGGTCAATATATGACTACCGTGGATCTAAAGGATGCGTACCTACATATTCCTATCCACAAAGATCATCACCAGTTTCTCAGGTTCGCCTTTCTGGAAAAGCATTATCAGTTTGTGGCTCTTCCTTTCGGGTTGGCCACTGCTCCCAGAATTTTCACAAAGGTGCTAGGGTCCCTCCTGGTGGTTCTAAGACCGCGGGGCATAGCAGTGGCGCCTTATCTAGACGACCTTTTAATTCAGGCATCGACTTTCCAAAGAGCCAAGTCTCACACGGAAACTAACTAACTACTTGCCGAGCTCTTCATTCCATTCCTCGGCCTTCTGTAGCTCAGTGCATGGAGACAATCGGACTAATGGTAGCGGCAATGGACATAGTCCCTTTTGGACGGATACACCTCAGACCACTGCAATTATGCATGCTCAAACAGTGGAATGGGGATTATGCAGATTTGTCTCCTCAAATACAGTTGGACCAGGGGACCAGAGATTCTCTTCTCTGGTGGTTGTCTCAGGATCACCTGTCGCAGGGAATGTGTTTCCGCAGACCAGAGTGGATCATCGTAACGACCGACGCCAGTCTGTTGGGCTGGGACGCAGTCTGGGACTCCCTGAAAGCTCAGGGTTTATGGTCTCGAGAAGAAGCTCTTCTCCCGATAAACATTCTGGAACTGAGGGCGATATTCAACGCTCTCCAGGCATGGCCTCAACTTGCTGCGGCCAAATTCATCAGATTTCAGTCGGACAACATCACGACTGTAGCTTACGTCAATCATCAAGGGGGAACAAGGAGTTCCCTAGCAATGACAGAAGTAACCAAAATAATCAGGTGGGCGGAGGATCACTCCTGCCACCTCTCAGCAATTCACATCCCAGGAGTAGACAACTGGGAGGCGGATTTTCTAAGTCGTCAGACTTTTCACCCGGGGGAGTGGGAACTCCACCCGGAGGTATTTGCCCAGCTGACTCAGATTTGGATCTGATGGCGTCCCATCAGAACACCAAGCTTCCTCTTTACGGGTCCAGATCCAGGGATCCCCAGGCGGTGCTGATAGATGCTCTAGCAGCGCCTTGGTCCTTCAATCTGGCCTATGTTTTTCCACCGTTTCCTCTCCTCCCTCGTCTGGTTGCCAGAATCAAGCAGGTGAGGGCTTCGGTGATTCTAATAGCGCCTGCGTGGCCACGCAGGACCTGGTATGCAGACCTGGTGGACATGTCATCTGTTCCACCATGGACACTACCAATGAGGCAGGACCTTCTAATACAGGGTCCTTTCAAACATCCAAATCTAATTTCTCTGTGTCTGACTGCTTGGAGATTGAACGCCTAATTCTATCAAAGCGTGGTTTCTCTGAGTCGGTTATCGATACCCTGATTCAGGCTAGAAAGCCTGTCACCAGGAAAATCTACCATAAGATTTGGCGAAAATATCTTTTTTGGTGCGAATCCAAGGGTTACTCATGGAGTAAGGTTAGGATTCCCAGGATTTTGTCTTTTCTCCAAGATGGATTGGAGAAAGGATTATCAGCTAGTTCCTTAAAAGGACAGATATCTGCCTTGTCTATTCTTTTCTTCTGTTATGTGTGATCAGTCCACGGGTCATCATTACTTCTGGGATATAACTCCTCCCCAACAGGAAATGCAAGAGGATTCACCCAGCAGAGCTGCATATAGCTCCTCCCCTCTACGTCACTCCCAGTCATTCTCTTGCACCCAACGACTAGATAGGATGTGTGAGAGGAATATGGTGATTATACTTAGTTTTTATAACTTCAATCAAAAGTTTGTTATTTTACAATAGCACCGGAGCGTGTTATTGCCTCTCTGGCAGAGTTTGAAGAAGAATCTACCAGAGTTTTTACTATGATTTTAACCGGAGTAGTTAAGATCATATTGCTGTTTCTCGGCCATCTGAGGGAGGTAAAAGCTTCAGATCAGGGGACAGCGGGCAGATGAATCTGCATTGAGGTATGTAGCAGTTTTTATTTTCTGAATGGAATTGATGAGAAAATCCTGCCATACCGTTATAATGACATGTATGTATACTCTACACTTCAGTATTCTGGGGATGGTATTTCACTGGAATTACTCTGTTAAAAGTACATTAAACCTTTTAATAGGTATTTATTATGTTAAACGTTTTTGCTGGAATGTAGAATCGTTTGCATTTTCTGAGGTACTGAGTGAATAAATGTTTGGGCATTATTTTTCCACTTGGCAGTTGCTTGTTTTAATTGTGACAGTTTCGTTTCTCTCTCACTGCTGTGTGTGAGGGGGAGGGGCCGTTTTTGGCGCTCTTTGCTACGCATCAAAAATTTCCAGTCAGTTACTCTTGTATTTCCTGCATGATCTGGTTCATCTCTAACAGAACTCAGGGGTCTTCAAACTTCTTTGGAGGGAGGTAGATTCTCTCAGCAGAGCTGTGAGACTTATATATTGACTGTGATTAAAAACGTTGCTCTGTAATTTTTATGCTTCAAATTTAATTATTGTTACTTTACTAATGGGAACAAACCTTTGCTAAAAGTTGTGTTGTTTTTAAGGATTGATGCTATAACTGTTTTTTTCAGTTCATTATTTCAACTGTCATTTAATCGTTTAGTGCTTCTTTGAGGCACAGTACGTTTTTGTTAAATAAGATTGTAACCAAGTTGCAAGTTTATTGCTAGTGTGTTAAACATGTCTGATTCAGAGGAAGATACCTGTGTCATTTGTTCCAATGCCAAGGTGGAGCCCAATAGAAATTTATGTACTAACTGTATTGATGCTACTTTAAATAAAAGCCAATCTGTACAAATTGAACAAATTTCACCAAACAGCGAGGGGAGAGTTATGCCGACTAACTCGCCTCACGTGTCAGTACCTGCATCTCCCGCCCGGGAGGTGCGTGATATTGTGGCGCCTAGTACATCTGGGCGGCCATTACAGATAACATTACAAGATATGGCTACTGTTATGACCGAAGTTTTGGCTAAATTACCAGAACTAAGAGGCAAGCGTGATCACTCTGGGGTGAGAACAGAGTGCGCTGATAATACTAGGGCCATGTCTGATACTGCGTCACAGCTTGCAGAGCATGAGGACGGAGAGCTTCATTCTGTGGGTGACGGTTCTGATCCAAACAGATTGGATTCAGATATTTCAAATTTTAAATTTAAATTGGAGAACCTCCGTGTATTACTAGGGGAGGTTTTAGCGGCTCTTAATGATTGTAACACTGTTGCAATACCAGAGAAATTGTGTAGGTTGGATAAATACTTTGCGGTACCGGCGAGTACTGACGTTTTTCCTATACCTAAGAGACTAACTGAAATTGTTACTAAGGAGTGGGATAGACCCGGTGTGCCGTTCTCACCCCCCTCCAATATTTAGAAAGATGTTTCCAATAGACGCCACCACACGGGACTTATGGCAAACGGTCCCTAAGGTGGAGGGAGCAGTTTCTACTTTAGCTAAGCGTACCACTATCCCGGTGGAAGATAGCTGTGCTTTTTCAGATCCAATGGATAAAAAATTAGAGGGTTACCTTAAGAAAATGTTTGTTCAACAAGGTTTTATATTGCAACCCCTTGCATGCATCGCGCCGATTACGGCTGCGGCAGCATTTTGGATTGAGTCTCTGGAAGAGAACCTTAGTTCAGCTACGCTGGACGACATTACGGACAGGCTTAGAGTCCTTAAACTAGCTAATTCATTCATTTCGGAGGCCGTAGTACATTTAACCAAACTTACGGCTAAGAACTCAGGATTCGCCATTCAGGCACGTAGGGCGCTGTGGCTAAAATCCTGGTCAGCTGATGTAACTTCTAAGTCCAAATTACTTAATATACCTTTCAAGGGGCAAACTTTATTTGGGCCCGGTTTGAAAGAAATTATCGCTGACATTACAGGAGGTAAGGGCCACGCCCTGCCTCAAGACAAAGCCAAAGCTAAGGCTAGACAGTCTAATTTTCGTCCCTTTTGGAATTTCAAAGCAGGAGCAGCACCAACTTCCACTGCACCAAAACAGGAAGGAGCTGTTGCTCGTTACAGACAAGGCTGGAAACCTAACCAGTCCTGGAACAAGGGCAAGCAGGCCAGGAAACCTGCTGCTGCCCCAAAGACAGCATGAACCGAGGGCCCCCCGATCCGGGACCGGATCTAGTGGGGGGGCAGACTCTCTCTCTTTGCCCAGGCTTGGGCAAGAGATGTTCAGGATCCCTGGGCGCTAGAGATCATATCTCAGGGATACCTTCTAGACTTCAAATTCTCTCCCCCAAGAGGGAGATTTCATCTGTCAAGGTTGTCAACAAACCAGATAAAGAAAGAAGCGTTTCTACGCTGTGTACAAGATCTGTTATTAATGGGAGTGATCCATCCGGTTCCGCGGTCGGAACAAGGACAAGGGTTTTACTCAAACCTGTTTGTGGTTCCCAAAAAAGAGGGAACTTTCAGGCCAATCTTGGATTTAAAGATCCTAAACAAATTCCTAAGAGTTCCATCGTTCAAAATGGAAACTATTCGGACAATCTTACCCATGATCCAAAAGGGTCAGTACATGACCACAGTGGATTTAAAGGATGCTTACCTTCACATACCGATTCACAAAGATCATTACCGGTATCTAAGGTTTGCCTTCTTAGACAGGCATTACCAGTTTGTAGCTCTTCCATTCGGATTGGCTACGGCTCCAAGAATCTTCACAAAGGTTCTGGGTGCCCTTCTGGCGGTACTAAGACCGCGAGGAATTTCGGTAGCTCCGTACCTAGACGACATTCTGATACAAGCCTCAAGCTTTCAAACTGCCAAGTCTCATACAGAGTTAGTTCTGGCATTTCTAAGGTCGCATGGATGGAAAGTGAACGAAAAAAAGAGTTCTCTCTTTCCTCTCACAAGAGTTCCATTCTTGGGGACTCTTATAGATTCTGTAGAAATGAAGATTTATCTGACAGAAGACAGATTAACAAAGCTTCTAAATGCATGCCGTGTCCTTCATTCCATTCAACTCCCGTCAGTAGCTCAATGCATGGAGGTGATCGGCTTAATGGTAGCAGCAATGGACATAGTACCCTTTGCACGTCTACATCTCAGACCGCTGCAATTGTGCATGCTGAGTCAGTGGAATGGGGATTACTCAGACTTGTCCCCTACTCTGAATCTGGATCAAGAGACCAGAAACTCTCTTCTATGGTGGCTTTCTCGGCCACATCTGTCCAGGGGGATGCCATTCAGCAGGCCGGACTGGACAATTGTAACAACAGACGCCAGCCTACTAGGTTGGGGCGCTGTCTGGAATTCTCTGAAGGCTCAGGGACAATGGAGTCAGGAGGAAAGTCTCCTGCCAATAAACATTCTGGAATTGAGAGCAGTTCTCAATGCCCTTCTGGCTTGGCCCCAGTTAAAAACTCGGGGGTTCATCAGGTTTCAGTCGGATAACATCACGACTGTAGCTTACATCAACCATCAGGGAGGGACAAGAAGCTCCCTAGCAATGATAGAAGTATCAAAGATAATTCGCTGGGCAGAGTCTCACTCTTGCCACCTGTCAGCAATCCACATCCCGGGAGTGGAGAACTGGGAGGCGGATTTCTTGAGTCGCCAGATTTTTCATCCGGGGGAGTGGGAACTTCATCCGGAGGTCTTTGCCCAAATACTTCGACGTTGGGGCAAACCAGAGATAGATCTCATGGCGTCTCGCCAGAACGCCAAACTTCCTCGCTACGGGTCCAGATCCAGGGATCCGGGAGCGGTTCTGATAGATGCTTTGACAGCACCATGGAACTTCGGGATGGCTTATGTGTTTCCACCCTTCCCGCTGCTTCCTCGATTGATTGCCAAAATCAAACAGGAGAGAGCATCAGTGATTCTAATAGCGCCTGCATGGCCACGCAGGACTTGGTATGCAGATCTAGTGGACATGTCATCCTGTCCGCCTTGGTCTCTACCTCTAAGACAGGACCTTCTGATACAGGGTCCATTCAAACATCAAAATCTAACTTCTCTGAAGCTGACTGCTTGGAAATTGAACGCTTGATTTTATCAAAACGTGGGTTTTCTGAGTCGGTTATTGATACCCTGATACAGGCTAGGAAGCCTGTTACCAGAAGGATTTACCATAAGATATGGCGTAAATACCTATACTGGTGCGAATCCAAAGGTTACTCCTGGAGTAAGGTTAGGATTCCTAGGATATTGTCCTTTCTACAAGAAGGTTTAGAAAAGGGTTTATCGGCTAGCTCATTAAGGGACAGATCTCAGCTCTGTCCATCTTGTTACACAGGCGTCTGTCAGAAAATCCAGACGTCCAGGCCTTTTGTCAGGCTTTAGCTAGGATCAAGCCTGTGTTTAAAACTGTTGCTCCGCCATGGAGTTTAAACCTTGTTCTTAACGTTCTACAAGGAGTTCCGTTTGAACCCCTTCATTCCATTGATATAAAGTTGTTATCTTGGAAAGTGTTATTTTTAATGGCTATTTCTTCGGCTCGGAGAGTCTCTGAGTTATCAGCTTTACATTGTGATTCTCCTTATTTGATTTTTCATTCAGATAAGGTAGTTCTGCGTACAAAACCTGGGTTCTTACCTAAGGTAGTCACTAACAGGAACATCAATCAAGAGATCGTGGTGCCTTCTCTGTGCCCGAATCCTTCTTCAAAGAAGGAACGTCTTCTACACAATCTGGATGTAGTTCGTGCCCTCAAGTTCTACTTGCAGGCAACTAAGGATTTTCGACAAACGTCTTCCCTGTTTGTCGTGTACTCTGGTCAGAGGAGAGGTCATAAGGCTTCGGCTACCTCTCTCTCCTTCTGGCTTCGTAGCATAATTCGTTTAGCCTATGAGACTGCTGGACAGCAGCCTCCTGAAAGAATTACAGCTCATTCTACTAGAGCTGTGGCTTCCACTTGGGCCTTTAAGAATGAGGCCTCTGTTGAACAGATTTGCAAGGCTGCAACTTGGTCTTCGCTTCATACGTTTTCCAAATTTTACAAATTTGACACTTTTGCTTCTTCGGAGGCTATTTTTGGGAGAAAGGTTCTTCAGGCAGTGGTTCCTTCTGTATAATGAGCCTGCCTATCCCCTCCCGTCATCCGTGTACTTTTGCTTTGGTATTGGTATCCCAGAAGTAATGATGACCCGTGGACTGATCACACATAACAGAAGAAAACATAATTTATGCTTACCTGATAAATTCCTTTCTTCTGTTGTGTGATCAGTCCACGGCCCCGCCCTGTTTTTTAAGGCAGGTAAATATCTTTTAAATTATACTCCAGTCACCACTTCACCCTTGGTTTCTCCTTTCTCGTTGATTCTTGGTCGAATGACTGGGAGTGACGTAGAGGGGAGGAGCTATATGCAGCTCTGCTGGGTGAATCCTCTTGCATTTCCTGTTGGGGAGGAGTTATATCCCAGAAGTAATGATGACCCGTGGACTGATCACACAACAGAAGAAAGGAATTTATCAGGTAAGCATAAATTATGTTTTTCACAAACGTCTGGCAGAGGTACCAGATCTTCAAACGTTTAGTCAGGCTTTAGAAGAAAACGTTTGAACATCTGGTACCTCTGCCAGACGTTTGTGAAAAAGAACGTCAGTTACACAATCTTGATGTGGTTTGTGCTTTAAAGTTCTATTTACAAGCAACTAAGGATTTCAGGCAAACAACTTCTTTGTTTGTTATCTATTCTGGTAAGAGGAGAGGTCAGAAGGCGACCGCTACCTCTTTCCCTTTGGCTGAAAAGCATCATCCATTTGGCCTATGAGACTGCTGGCCAGCAGCCTCCTGAAACAATTACTGCTCATTCTACCAGAGCAGTGGCTTCCACATGGGCTTTTAAAAATGAGGCTTCTGTTGAACAGATTTGTAAGGCAGCGACTTGGTCTTCGCTGCATACTTTTTCCAAGTTTTACAAATTCAATACTTTTGCTTCTTCGGAGGCTATTTTTGGGAGAAAGGTTTTACAAGCAGTGGTGCCTTTCTTTTAAGGTACCTGTCTTGTTCCCTCCCTTCATCCGTGTCCTAAAGCTTTGGTATTGGTATCCCACAAGTAAAGGATGAATCCGTGGACTGGATACACCTTACAAGAGAAAACAGAATTTATGCTTACCTGATAAATTACTTTCTCTTGTGGTGTACCCAGTCCACGGCCCGCCCTGGCTATTAAGTCAGGTAGATTTTTTTGTTTAAACTACAGTCACCACTGCACCCTATGGTTTCTCCTTTTTCTTCCTAAACTTTGGTCGAATGACTGGGGGGTGGAGCTAGAGGGGGAGCTATATGGACAGCTCTGCTGTGTGCTCTCTTTGCCACTTCCTGTAGTGAAGGAGAATATCCCACAAGTAAAGGATGAATCCGTGAACTGGATACACCACAAGAGAAAGTAATTTATCAGGTAAGCATAAATTCTGTTTTTTATACTCCAGTAAGTCACCATCTTCTCTGCCTCCATCTTTAGTTCGTGTTTGTGCTCTAAAATGTAAATGCTAGTCTAATATTTGTTTAAAACAACTGTTACCTTTCTGATTTCAGTACTTTACTACTATATTTCTGATGGTACCATGTATACAGAAGTATTATTGATGATATAAAACCCCTTTAGGCTGCATCTATAAGCTGTATTATGACATGTAAATAATTCCTAAATGGCATAAGATATTGTTTACACGTGGTCCCATTTTACATTAGCACATATTCTAGTATCCAAACTATTCCAAAATCCACACTTTTTCCAGTTCCAAGAAGTTTAGATAAAGGGTTTTGTACCTGTATTGATTTCCATTATTTTGAAGAAAACTTAGGTTACAGAATTTACTTTTTGGCCTTTAGGGAGAGTGGGATAAGCAAAATGTTTACACAAAAGTAAGAGGCACTTAATCTTCATTTATTTCTGTTGAGCTCATATAATTGTAATGGATTACACTATATCAAGTGCTACAATACACATTACCTAGAGATTCTTAATAAAACAGTGCTATGTTTTCTTTGTTGAACAACATTTAAGCTTCTTTCAAAGGTTTTGCTTTTCTGACTATACATTGGCATTTGGGAAAAACACAAGTTTATTTGTTTATTATGATTTGAATTCTCATTAAGGATTCAGTTTGTATTTTTGTTTGTTTTCTTAATTCCGATTGGGTAACACCAGTCTCCATTGTTTTTAGGCAATATCATAAGCATTCTGGAAATTCACTCATATATTGTTCGTTCAAAAATGTAAACTGTGTTTCTAACCTTTAAGCCTGTGTGATGTGTCCGATATTCTCTTCAGGCTTGTAAGTGGCATTATAGTTAATTAAAGGGATATAAAACCAACATTTATTTCATATAAGTGGTGAGAGTCCACTAACCATTACTCCTGGGAATTACTCTTCCCTACCACTAGGAGGATGCAAAGATTCCCAAACCCTACAAACTCTATAAAACCCATCCCACCTCACCAGAACCTCAGTCTTGTCTTTGCCTCTGCTAGAGGTGGTTGAAGAATGAAGATGTGCATTTGCATGTTTTCATCTACTTAAAGGACCAGTCAACACATTAGATTTGCATAATCAATAAATGCAAGATAAGAAGACAATGCAATAGCACTTAGTCTGAACTTCGCATGTGATAACAATCAGCCAATCACAAATGCATATACGTATAGTCTGTGAATTCTTGCACATGCTCAGTAGGATCTGTTGACTCAAAAATTGTAAATATAAAAGACTGCACATTTTTTTTAATCGAAGTAAATTGGAAAGTTGTTTAAAATTACATGCTGTATCTGAATCATGAAAATTTAATTTAACCTGAGTGTCCCTTTAACTGCAAAGGGCTCCAAGGCACTTATATACTGTATATGTGTATACATGTGTATTTGTGTATATATGTCTAAATACATATATACACTTATAAATACATATGTGTGTGTGTATATATATATATATATATATATATATATATACACACACACACATATTTAGACATGTTTATGTATGTATCTCTATGTTAAAGCCCTTTGCCAGCCTTTTTCTAACACCCTGAGACCTCATATCTTTAAGCTCTTATAACTTTTTTTGTGCAATATTTTTCTTTCTAATGACACAGTGAGTCCACGGATCATCGTAATTACTGTTGGGAATATCACTCCTGACCAGCAGGAGGAGGCAAAGAGCACCACAGTAAAAGCTGTTAAATACCACTTCCCCTACCCACAATCCTCAGTCATTCTCTTTGCTTGTATCATTTGCAAGGAGGGGTAAAGTTAGGTGTCTGATTCTTCAATCAAGAGTTAGTTATTTTTTAAGCAGAGCAAGTTTGCTCTGTTTTTTTTTTGGGTAGTAGCCACAGTCCATGTCAGTCTCTTCAGTAGAGCAAGTGGTGGCTTTTAAGCATTTGGGAACTTGTGGGGTATAATCCCCACTGGGCCTCCCAAGTAATTTCATGCTGCCCTTGGTTGAATGTTTGAGTAAGTTTACTCAGCCTTTTCTTTTTTCCTCAGGTCCATGTGAGGTAGGAAGCCCCTCTCATACCAAGTGAGCTGTCCTGCTGCCGGACAGATTTTGAGGTAAGTGCCTATTTCTTCTACAAGATACGACGAGTCCACGGATTCATCCTTACTTGTGGGATATTATCCTCCTGCTAACAGGAAGTGGCAAA
The DNA here is from genome assembly GCF_027579735.1 of Bombina bombina. Lineage (NCBI taxonomy): Eukaryota > Metazoa > Chordata > Amphibia > Anura > Bombinatoridae > Bombina > Bombina bombina. The sequence continues at coordinate 683,807,941 of NC_069502.1, read as the reverse complement.
GAGCACCACAGCAGAGCTGTATATATAGCTCCTCCCTTCTCTCCACCCCCAGTCATTCTCTTTGCCTATGCTAGTAATAGGAAGGGTAAAGTGAAAGAGGTGTTAAAATGATAGTTTTTATTTCTCTTGTAAGGTGTATCCAGTCCACGGATCATCCATTACTTGTGGGATATTCTCATTCCCAACAGGAAGTTGCAAGAGGACACCCACAGCAGAGCTGTTACATAGCTCCTCCCCTAACTACCATATCTAGTCATTCTCTTGCAACTCTCAACACGCATGGAGGTAGTAAGAGAGAGTGGTGAAAAATAGTTTGTTTATTTTCTTCAATCAAAAGTTTGTTATTTTTAAATGGTACCGGAGTTGTACTATTTTATCTCAGGCAGAAATAGAAGAAGAATCTGCCTGAGTTTTCTATGATCTTAGCAGGTTGTAACTAAGATCCATTGCTGTTCTCACATATGTCTGAGGAGAGAGGTAACTTCAGCGGGAGAATGGCGTGCAGTTTACTCTGCTATGAGGTATGTGCAGTTACAATTTTTTCTAGAATTGGAAATGCTAGAAAATGCTGCTGATACCGGTTTAATGTAAGTTAAGCCTGAATACAGTGATTTAATAATGACTGGTATCATGCTTACTCTCAGGGGTAATACCCTTATATAAATGCAAATAGTTTTTTGCACATGGCTGGCTTTATTTTTGCCTAGAAACAGTTTTCTGAGGCTTTCCACTGTTGTAGTATAAAAGTTACAATTGGTGCAGTTAAAATTACAAACTGTGACATCCAGCTTCCCTCAGGAGTCCCCTGAATGCTATAGGACATCTCTAAAGGGCTCAAAGGCTTTCTAAAGTAGTTTATTGGGGAAGGTAGGGCCACAGCAGGCTGTGACAGTTTGTTGTGTCTGTTAAAAAACGTTTTTTTGATCCGTTTTTTGAATTAAGGGGTTAATCATCCATTTGCAAGTGGGTGCAATGCTCTGTTAACTTATTACATACACTTTAAAAATTTTGTTTAATTTACTGCCTTTTTTCACTGTTTTTCAAATTTTGACAAAATTTGTTTCTCTTAAAGGCACAGTACCGTTTTTTATATTTGCTTGTTAACTTGATTTAAAGTGTTTTCCAAGCTTGCTAGTCTCATTGCTAGTCTGTACAAACATGTCTGACATAGAGGAAACTCCTTGTTCATTATGTTTAAAAGCCATGGTGGAACCCCCTCTTAGAATGTGTACCAAATGTACTGATTTCACTTTAAGCAATAAAGATCATATTCTGCCTTTAAAAATTTTTATCACCAGAGGAATCTGACAAGGACTAACTCTCCCCACGTGTCAGATCCTTTGACTCCCGCTCAAGGGACTCACGCTCAAATGGCGCCAAGTACATCTAGGGCGCCCATAGCGATTACTTTACAAGACATGGCGGCAGTCATGGATAATACACTTTCAGCGGTATTAGCCAGACTACCTGAATTTAGAGGTAAGCGAGATAGCTCTGGGGTTAGACGAAATGCAGAGCATACTGACGCTTTAAGAACCATGTCTGATACTGCCTCACAATATGCAGAAGCTAAGGAAGGAGAGCTTTAGTCTGTGGGTGATGTTTCTGACTCAGGAAAGATGATGCAACCTGATTCTGATATTTCTACATTTAAATTTAAGCTTGAACACCTCCGCATGTTTCTCAGTGAGGTTTTAGCTGCTCTGAATGACTGTGATACAATTGCAGTGCCAGAGAAATTGTGTAGACTGGATAAATACTATGCAGTGCCGGTGTGTACTGATGTTTTTCCAATACCTAAAAGGTTTACAGAAATTATTAATAAGGAATGGGACAGACCAGGTGTGACGTTCTCTTCCCCTCCTATTTTTAGAAAAATGTTTCCAATAGACGCCACCACACAGGACTTATGACAGACAGTTCCTAAGGTGGAGGGAGCAGTTTCTACTTTTGCAAAGCGTACTACTATCCCTGTCGAGGACAGTTGTGCTTTTTTAGATCCAATGGATAAAAAATTAGAAGGTTACCTTAAGAAAATGTTTATTCAATAAGGTTTTATCCTACAGCCCCTTGCATGCATTGCTCCTGTCACTGCTGCTGCAGCGTTCTGGTTTGAGTCTCTGGAAGAGGCTTTACAGGTAGCGACTCCATTGGATGACATACTTGGCAAGCTTAGAGCACTTAAGCTAGCCAATTCCTTTGTTTCTGATGCCATTGTTCATTTGACTAAACTAACAGCTAAGAATTCTGGTTTTGCTATACAGGCGCGCAGGGCGCTATGGCTTAAATCATGGTCAGCTAACGTGACTTCAAAATCTAAGCTGCTTAACATTCCCTTCAAGGGGCAGACCCTATTCGGGCCTGGTTTGAAGGCGATTATTGCTGATATCACTGGAGGAAAAGGTCATGCCCTTCCTCAGGACAGGTCCAAATCAAGGGCCAAACAGTCTAATTTTCGTGCCTTTCGAAACTTCAAGGCAAGTGCGGCATCAACTTCCTCTAATGCAAACAAGAGGGAACTTTTGCTCAGTCCAAGACGGTCTGGAGACCAAACCAGACCTGGGACAAAGGTAAGCAGGCCAAAAAGCCTGCTGCTGCCGCTAAGACAGCATGAAGGAACGGCCCCCTATCCGGTAACCGATCTAGTAGGGGGCAGACTTTCGCTCTTCGCCCAGGCATGGGCAAGAGATGTCCAGGATCCCTGGGCGTTGGAATTATATCCCAGGGATATCTTCTGGACTTCAAAGCCTCCCCCCCAAAAGGGAGATTTCACCTTTCACAATTATCTGCAAACCAGATAAAGAGAGAGGCATTCTTACACTGTATACGAGACCTCCTAGTTATGGGAGTGATCCATCCAGTTCCAAAGGAGGAACAGGGACAGGGTTTTTACTCAAATCTGTTTGTGGTTCCCAAAAAAGAGGGAACCTTCAGACCAATTTTGGATCTAAAGATCTTAAACAAATTCCTCAGAGTTCCATCATTCAAGATGGAAACTATTCGTACCATCCTACCTATGATCCAGGAGGGCCAATATATGACTACAGTGGATTTAAAGGATGCTTATCTTAACATTCCGATAACAAAGATCATCATCGGTTTCTCAGGTTTGCCTTTCTAGACAGGCATTACCAGTTTGTAGCTCTTCCCTTTGGATTAGCTACAGCCCCAAGAATCTTTAAGAAGGTTCTAGGGTCGCTTCTGCCGGTCCTAAGGCCGCGGGGCATAGCAGTGGCCCCTTATTTAGACAACACCTGATACAGGCGTCAAACTTCCAAATTGCCAAGTCTCATACGGACGTAGTACTGGCATTTCTGAGATCGCATGGGTGGAAAGTGAACGAGGAAAAGAGTTCTCTATCCCCACTCACAAGAGTTTCCTTCCTAGGGACTCTGATAGATTCTGTAGAAATGAAAATTTACCTAACGGAGTTCAGGTTATCAAAGCTTCTAATTTCCTGCCGTCTTCTTCATTCCATTCCGCGCCCTTCGGTGGCTCAGTGCATGGAAGTAATCGGCTTAATAGTAGCGGCAATGGACATAGTGCCGTTTGCACACCTACATCTCAGACCGCTGCAACTATGCATGCTCAGTCAGTGGAACGGGATTACACAGATTTGTCCCCTCTACTAAATCTGGATCAAGAGACCAGGGATTCTCTTCTCTGGTGGCTATCTCGGGTCCATCTGTCCAAAGGTATGACCTTTCGCAGGCCAGATTGGACAATTGTAACAACAGATGCCAGCCTTCTAGGTTGGGGTGCAGTCTGGAACTCCCTGAAGGCTCAGGGATCATGGACTCAGGAGGAGACACTCCTTCCAATAAATATTCTGGAAGAGCGATATTCAATGCTCTTCAGGCTTGGCCTCAGTTAGCAACTCTGAGGTATATCAGATTTCAGTCGGACAACATCACGACTGTGGCTTACATCAACCATCAAGGGGGAACAAGAAGTTCCCTAGCGATGTTAGAAGTCTCAAAGATAATTCGCTGGGCAGAGACTCACTCTTGCCACCTATCAGCTATCCATATCCCAGGTGTAGAGAACTGGGAGGCGGATTTTTTAAGTCGTCAGACTTTTCATCCGGGAGAGTGGGAACTCCATCCGGAGGTGTTTGCACAATTGATTCATCGTTGGGGCAAACCAGAACTGGATCTCATGGCGTCTCGCCAGAACGCCAAGCTTCCTTGTTACGGATCCAGGTCCAGGGATCCCAAGGCAACGCTAATAGATGCTCTAGCAGCGCCCTGGTCCTTCAACCTGGCTTATGTGTTTCCACCGTTTCCTCTGCTCCCTCGACTGATTGCCAAGGTCAAGCAGGAGAGAGCATCGGTGACTTTGATAGCGCCTGCGTGGCCACGCAGGACCTGGTATGCAGATCTGGTGGACGTCATCCTTTCCACCATGGACTCTGCCTCTGAGACAGGACCTTCTACTTTAGGGTCCTTTCAACCATCCAAATCTAATTTCTCTGAGACTGACTGCCTGGAGATTGAACGCTTGATTTTATCAAAGCATGGCTTCTCCGAGTCAGTCATTGATACCTTAATACAGGCACGAAAGCCTGTCACCAGGAAAATTTACCATAAAATATGGCGTAAATATCTTTATTGGTGTGAATCCAAGGGTTACTCATGGAGTAAAGTCAGGATTCCCAGGATATTATCCTTTCTCCAAGAAGGTTTGGAAAAAGGATTGTCAGCTAGTTCCTTAAAGGGACAGATTTCTGCTCTGTCTATTCTTTGCACAAGCGTCTGGCAGATGTTCCAGACGTTCAGGCATTTTGTCAGGCTTTAGTTAGAATCAAGCCTGTGTTTAAACCTGTTGCTCCACCATGGAGCTTAAATTTGGTTCTTAAGGTTCTTCAAGGAGTTCCGTTTGAACCTCTTCATTCCATAGATATCAAACTTTTATCTTGGAAAGTTCTTTTTTTGGTAGCTATTTCCTCGGCTCGCAGAGTCTCCGAGTTATCTGCCTTACAATGTGATTCTCCTTATCTGATTTTCCATATGGATAAGGTAGTCCTACGTACCAAACCTGGGTTTTTACCTAAGGTGGTATCTAACAAGAATATCAATCAAGAGATTGTTGTTCCATCCTTGTGTCATAATCCTTCTTCAAAGAAGGAACGTCTATTACACAATCTGGACGTGGTTTGTGCTTTAAAGTTTTACTTACAAGCTACTAAAGATTTTCGACAAACATCTGCTTTGTTTGTTGTCTACTCTGCACAGAGGAGAGGTCAAAAGGCTTCGGCAACCTCTCTTTCTTTTTGGCTAAGAAGCATAATCTGCTTAGCCTATGAGACTGCTGGCCAGCAGCCTCCTAAAAGGATTACAGCTCATTCTACTAGAGCTGTGGCTTCCACTTGGGCCTTTAAAAATGAGGCTTCTGTTGAACAGATTTGCAAGGCGGCGACTTGGTCTTCCCTTCATACTTTTTCAAAAATTCTACAAATTTGCTTCTTCGGAGGCTATTTTTGGGAGAAAGGTTTTACAGGCAGTGGTACCTTCCGTTTAAGTACCTGCCTTGTCCCTCCCTTCATCCGTGTACTTTAGCTTTGGTATTGGTATCCCACAAGTAATGGATGATCCGTGGACTGGATACACCTTACAAGAGAAAACACAATTTATGCTTACCTGATAAATTTATTTCTCTTGTGGTGTATCCAGTCCACGGCCCGCCCTGTCATTTTAAGGCAGGTAATTTTTTTCATTTTAACTACAGTCACCACTGCACCCTATGGTTTCTCCTTTCTCTGCGTGTTTTCGGTCGAATGACTGGATATGGCAGTTAGGGTAGGAGCTATGTAACAGCTCTGCTGTGGGTGTCCTCTTGCAACTTCCTGTTGGGAATGAGAATATCCCACAAGTAATGGATGATCCGTGGACTGGATACACCACAAGAGAAATAAATTTATCAGGTAAGCATAAATTGTGTTTTTCTTTATTTTAAATGGTGCCGGTGAGTACTATTTTTCCTCAGGCACGATAGAAGAAGATTTCTGCCTTGAGGTTTATGATCTTAGCAGATGTAACTAAGATCCATGTCGGTTCCCACAGAGTTGCTGAGGAGTACAAGTGAAATCTTCAGGTGGGGAACGTTTTTCATGCTACAAGCAGCATTGAGGTATGTGCAGTCATTTATTTCTGAAAAGACTATGGTATATCAGAATTGGCTGACATAGTTCCCAAGTTGGGAAGGGGTAAGCAATAGACCTATATATCAGGGTGGTACTGAAAGCCTGTGTAAAATAATCTTTGTTATAAATACAGCAAAGGAAAATTAATTGCTAATTGCAGCAGCTTGGTTAAAGGGCCATAATACCCAAATGTTTAAACACTTGAAAGTGAAGCAGTATAGCTGTAAAAAGCTGACTAGAAAATATCACCTGAACATCTCTATATGTAAAAAAGAAAGATATTTTACCTCAAAAGTTCCTCAGTAGCCACCTCCCATTGTAAAGGATTTCTAAGCAGCATATTAGTATGTCTGTCCTGGGACAGCTGAAAGGATGAGCCTTGTGCACTCTCATCTTATTTCACCAATCAGGTAAAGGATGTTTACTATGAATTCTCATGAGAGTTAAGTCAAATCTCATGAGATCACAGTAAAAGAGTTCATGACCTCAGTGATGCTGATTGGTTGCTGTTCATTTCTTGATTTTTTTTATTTTTTTCCCTGCAGCTGGGAGCAGCTGAGTATAACTTTTTACACAGAACTTACTCTGCTGAGCTGAGGAGATTGTGAGGTAAAATATCTTCCTTTTTTACATAGAGATGCTCAGGTGATATTTTCCTGTCAGATTTTTACAGTTCTACTGCATCAGTTAGAAGTGATTTAGCATATGAGTATTATGTCCCTTTAAGAAACTGGGGCAGCCTAACGTTTTTTATTATATAAAAGAGTTTCATGGCTGGCAATGTTATGTTATGCTGGGGGTTCACATGGAATATATTTTATTGTTTAAGATAGATAATCCTCATGGCTGTTTTAAACCGCTTCCCATGCGGTGGTTGAGGCGGTCAGCACATCGTTCATGATGGGCGGGCCTATTTTTCGCGCTTCTAGTGCGCAGTTAGTTTCTGAGAGAAAGCAGCAGCCATCAGCTCCGGTTAGGCCCAGACTTAGGGGTTTTTCTCCGGAGTGATATCGGATCGTTTATCAAGCTCTTGGGGGCAGGTAGGCACCACAGCAGAGCTGTGGCGAGGTGCAGGGGCATTTTTGTAAAATTTTGTCTCCATAACGGTTTTGCCTCATTTAACCTAGACTAAAGGTTTAGTTTGTCATTTTTACTTGTGCTGCAATATCCGATTGCACTTTAGTACATATACTATTTAATTTGAGCATTTGTATAACGTTTTTAGCAACTTTGGAAAAAAGGGTACGCTTTTTTATTTCTTAAAGGCGCAGTACCCGCTTTTGCTAAAATTGTTTTTCATCAATATAATAAAGGGTTTAACGACTTGTGTTGCTGTTACTAGTCTGTTCAACATGTCTGACATTGAAGAAAGTCAGTGTTCTATGTGTTTAGAAGCCATTGTGGAACCCCCTCTTACATTGTGTCCTTCTTGTACTGAAAGGGCCTTACACTGTAAAGAACATATTTTAGGTAATTAAAGTGTGTCTAAGGATGATTCTCAGTCTGAAGAGAATTAGGATATGCCATCTAATTCTCCCCAAGTGTCACAACCTTTAACGCCCACTCAAGCGACGCCAAGTACTTCTAGTGCGTCTAATTCTTTTACTCTTCAAGATATGGCTGCAATTATGTCAACTACCCTTACAGAGGTATTATCTAAACTGCCAGTTTTGCAGGGTAAACACAGTAGGCCAGGTATTAATGTAAATACTGAACCCTCTGATGCCTTATTGGCCATTTCCGATATACCCTCACAGTGCTCTGATTTGGGGGTCAGGGAATTGCTGTCTGAGGGAGAACTTTCAGAATCAGGAAATGTATTGCCTCAGACAGATTTGGACGTCACGTCCTTTAAATTTAAACTTGAACACCTCCGTCTGTTGCTCAGGGAGGTTTTAGCGACTCTGGATGATTGTGAGCCTATCGCAATTCCCCCAGAAAAATTGTGTAAGATGGACAAATATCTAGAGGTACCTACTGATGTTTTTCCGGTTCCGAAAATAATTTCGGAAATTGTTAAAAAGGAATGGGATAGACCAGGTATACCATTTTCTCCCCCTCCTAACTTTAAGAAAATGTTTCCTATATCAGACACCATTCGGGACTCTTGGCAATTGGTCCCTAAGGTAGAGGGAGCTATATCTACTCTAGCTAAGTGTACAACTATACCTATTGAGGATAGTTGTGCTTTTAAAGACCCTATGGATAAAAAATTAGAGGGCCTTCTAAAAAAGTTATTTGTTCACCAGGGTTTTCTCTTACAGCCTACAGCTTGCATTGTTCCAGTAACTACTGCAGCTGCTTTCTGGTTTGACGCCCTGGAAGAGTCCCTGAAGGTAGAGACGCCTTTAGAGGACATTTTAGACAGAATAAAGGCTCTTAAGTTAGCCAATTCACTTATCACAGATGCTGCTTTTCAAATTGCAAAATTAGTGGCGGAAAACGCAGGCTTTGCCATTCTGGCGCACAGAGCGTTATGGCTGAAGTCATGGTCTGCTGATGTGTCATCTAAATCTAAGCTTTTAGCTATTCCTTTCAAGGGTAAGACCCTATTCTGGCCTGAACTGAAGGAAATCATCTCTGACATTACTGGAGGGAAGGGTCACGCCCTACCTCAGGACAAGTCTCTTAAGATGAGGGGTAAACAAAATAATTTTCGTTCCTTTCGAAATTTTACAGGACTACCCTCTACTTCCTCTTCCTCCACTAAGCAGGAAGGGAATTTTGCTCAATCCAAGTCTGTCTGGAGACCTAGCCAGGCCTGGAATAAAGGTAAACAAACCAAGAAGCCCACTGCTGCTACCAAGACAGTATGAAGGGGCAGCCCCCGATCCGGGACCGGATTTAGTAGGGGGCAGACTTTCTCTCTTTGCTCAGGCTTGGGCAAGAGATGTTCAGGATCCCTGGGCATTGGAAATTGTGACCCAGGGGTATCAGTTGGAATTCAAGGACGTTTGTCTGTAGACCAGACAAAAAGAGAGGCGTTCTTACGCTGTGTAAAAGACCTCTATACAATGGTAGTAATTTGCCCAGTTCCAAAACTGGAACAGGGACAGGATTTTTACTCAAATCTATTCGTGGGTTCCCAAAAAAGAGGGAACCTTCAGACCGATTTTAGATCTCAAATGTCTAAACAAATTTCTCAGAGTCCCATCGTTCAAGATGGAGACTATTCAAACAATTTTACCAATGATCCAGGAGGGTCAATACATGACCACCGTGGACCTGAAGGATGCGTATCTTCACATTCCTATCCACAAGGATTATCATCAGTTTCTAAGGTTTGCCTTTCTGGACAAACATTATCAGTTCGTGGCCCTTCCCTTCGGGTTGGCCACAGATCCCAGAATCTTCACAAAGCTGCTAGGGTCTGTTCTAGCGGTTCTCAGACCGCGGGGAATAGCAGTGGCGCCATATCTGGACGATATTTTGATCCAGGCGTCAACTTATCATCTGACCAAATCTCACACGGACATTGTGTTGTCAAAAGAACTCACGGTTGGAAAGTGAATATAGAAAAGAGTTCACTTGTTCCACAAACAAGAGTTCCATTCTTGGGAACTCTGATAGACTCGTAGACATGAAAATATTTCTGATGGAGGTCAGAAAATTAAAGATTCTAAATACTTGTCGAGCACTTCAGTCCATTCCTCGGCCGTCAGTGGCTCAGTGTATGGAGGTCTTTGGATTAATGGTAGCGGCAATGGACATCATTCCGTTTGCTCACTTTCATCTCAGGCCACTGCAGCTGTGCATGCTCAGACAGTGGAATGGGGATTATGCGAATTTATCTCCTCAGATAAATCTGGATCAAGAGACCAGAGACTCTCTTCTTTGGTGGTTGTCACAGGATCATCTGTCCCAGGGAATGTGCTTCCGCAGGCCATCATGGGTAATAGTGACGACAGATGCCAGCCTCTTGGGCTGGGGTGCAGTCTGGAATTCTCTGAAGGCTCAGGGTGTATGGACTCAGGCGGAGTCTCTACTACCAATTAATATTCTGGAACTGAGAGCAATATTCAACGCGCTTCAGGAGTGGCCTCAGTTGGCTTTGGCCAAATTCATAAGATTCCAGTCGGACAATATCACGACTGTGGCATATATCAATCATCAGGAGGGAACAAGGAGTTCTCTAGCGATGATAGAGGTATCAAAGGTAATCCGATGGGCGGAGACTCACTCTTGCCATCTATCAGCAATCTATATCCCAGGAGTAGAGAATTGGGAAGCAGATTTTCTAAGTGGGAGCGCCATCTGGAGTTGTTTGCATCATTGATTCATCAATGGGGCACACCGGAATTGGATCTGATGGCATCTCGACAGAATGCCAAACTTCCTTGTTACGGGTCCAGGTCAAGGGATCCCCAGGTTCAACCTGGCTTATGTGTTTCCACCATTTCCTCTCCTGCCTTGTGTGATTGCAAGAATCAAACAGGAGAGAGCTTCAGTAATTCTAATAGCGCCTGCGTGGCCACACAGGACTTGGTATGCGGATCTAGTGGACATGTCGTCTCTGCCACCGTGGAAACTGCCATTGAGACAGGACCTTCTCATTCAAGGTCTGTTCCAACATCCAAATCTAAATTCTCTGCAGCTGACTGCCTGGAGATTGAACGCTTGATTTTATCTAAGCGGGGATTCTCTGAGTTGGTCATTGATACTTTGATTCAGGCTTGCAAGCCTGTCACGAGAAAGATTTAACATAAGATATGGCGTAACTATCTTTATTGATGCAAATCCAAGGGCTACTCATGGAGTAGAGTTAGGATTCCTAGGATTTTGTCCTTTCTCCAAGAAGGATTGGAGAAGGGATTATCAGATACTTCCTTAAAGGGATAAATTTCTGCTTTGTCAATTTTACTACACAAGCGTCTGGGGGATGTCCCAGACGTTCAGTCTTTTTGTCAGGCTTTAATCAGAATCAAGCCTGTATTTAAACCTATTGCTCCGCCATGGAGTTTGAATTTAGTTCTCAATGTTCTTCAAGGGGTTCCATTTGAACCCATGCATTCCATAGATGTTAAACTGTTATATTGGCAAGTTTTGTTTTTAGTTGCTATCTCTTCTGCTTGAAGAGTTTCTGAGCTTTCTGCGTTACAATGTGATTTGCCTTATCTTTTATTCCATTCTGATAAGGTGGTTTTGCGTACTAAACCTGGATTCCTTCCTAAGGTTGTTTCAAATAAGAATATTATTCAGGAAATTGCTGTTCCTTCCTTGTGTCCTAATCCTTCTTCTAAGAAGGAACGTCTGAACGTCTGTTACATAACTTGGACGTGGTTCGTGCCTTGAAGTTTTATTTACAAGCGACCAAGGATTTCCGTCAAACATCTTCTTTATTCATTGTTTATTCTGGAAAGCATAGGGGTCAAAAAGCTACGGCTACCTCTCTTTCTTTTTGGCTGAAAAGCATCATCCTCCTGGCATACGAGACTGCTGGACAGCAGCCTCCTGAAAAGATTACGGCTCATTCCACTAGAGCTGGGGCTTCCACATGGGCTTTTAAGAACGATGCTTCTGTTGAACAGATTTGTAAGGCTGTGACTTGGTCCTCCCTTCATACTTTTTCCAAATTTTACAAATTTGATACTTTTGCTTCTTCTGAGGCTATTTTTGGGAGAAAGGTTCTTCAAGCAATGGTGCCTTCCGTTTAGGTATCTGTCTTGTCCCTCCCGTTCATCCGTGTCCTGTTGCTTTGGTATTGTATCCCACAAGTAAGGATGAATCTGGGGACTTGTCGTATCTTGTAGAAGAAAAGGAAATGTATGCTTACTTGATAAATTGATTTTTTCTACGATACGACGAGTCCACGGCCCGCCCTGTCCTTTTAAGACAGAATTTATTTTATTTTTCAAAACTTCAGTCACCTCTGCACCTTTTAGCTTTTCCTTTCTCTTCCTATACCTTCGGTCGAATGACTGGGGGTGGAGAGAAGGGAGGAGCTATATATACAGCTCTGCTGTGGGGCTCTTTGCCACTTCCTGTTAGCAGGAGGATAATATCATACAAGTAAGGATGAATCCGTGGACTCGTCGTATCGCAGAAGAAATCAATTTATCGGGTAAGCATAAATTTCCTTTTCTTTTCCGGTTTTGATATAGGAGAATTTGGCACTTTGACAGTTAATTCTGTCTAAATATACAATCAGCCTTCTAGGTTAACGGTTTATTGTATGGCAGTTTTGCAGGCACTGGGGATGTTTGGCTCAGTAGATTATGTTTTCACTTTGGTGTACATGTTTTTTGTTTGTGTATTAATGGGTACCGGGAGGTTTGTTAGGCCAGACCCACAATAGATGGGCTTATCTGAGATAGCAAGGGCGTTTTTGGTGCCTTTTTAGCTGTTTCCTGTTGTTCCTTGATGTTGCATAGCTCCTCAGAGGTGGTTTAGCGTTCTCTCCGGTGCGGCTGTATGGGGGTCCGGATCATTTTCTGACTTTGTTTCCGGCAGCAAGGAGGTCAGGTATTCATCTCAGCAGAGCTTGCTGAGGTGTGGAGGTTGACTTGTTTTTTTGTGGGGCTGTTGCTCTGTCTATATTTAAGTTTCTGTCTGAATTTCAGGGACTATAACGTTTGTGTCTCTCTTTGCATTAATTTTGTGAAAAATTGTTGCTGCAAGATTTATTGTGCAGTTTATTTAAGGATTTTCTAGCTTAAAAAAAAGTCTGTTTAAAATTTAAAGGGACAGTGGACAGCGCACTTCACTTCACAAAGTACAGGGACTTGCTACAGGGGTTGTAGGGAGAGGGGGACATATAGGCATATGTGGTGGGATTGCCCAAAAGTGCAACCACTATGGGTGAAACTTTCAGAGCTACTAAGCAACACATTAGATGAAAATATTACACTAACGATAACCCAGGCGCTCCTGAATGATAGGGTAAAACAGTTTAATTCTGCAGTCAATACATTCATTAAAACCCTCTGTACATGCTTATGAATCTGTATAGCTAGACATTGGAAGGTGGGCGCACCTGGATGGTCAGAAGTTATGGATAAAATTATAGACGCCTATACAATGTCAGAGTTAGCAGCATGGTCACAGGGATCTATTGAGCAATTCCAAAAAGTGTGGTTTCACTGGATTATGAGAGAGGAAAACTGACTATGACTTCCCCAAGGGGGAAATGAGAGGGGAGAGTCGGAGTTGTGGGGAAGGTAGGGCAGGAACAGTGGAAGCCCTCAAACACTCGACACTGGTCAAAGACAATATCTTTAGCAACCTTTTGACACATGATCATTTAGTCTACCTGAATTTAGTTGGAGTTCTTGGAAATACCTGGTGGGGGAAGAGGGTAGGTTCTCAGTTATGTATGTTTTATTTGCTACTTGTTAACTCAAGGTGATGGACATTTAGGGCTGAACTAGGTTGGTACCTTTGTATTGTTGGTTTCTGACAGGGGTAGAAGTGTTTGCCATTATCTCTCTATCCGATATGTCTGTACATCCTAGTTATTCTTTATTCATTTTGTATGATGTGTAATGTGACCAAAAGAAACTCAATAAAAATGATTTCAATTCAAATTTAAAGGGACAGTAACGTTTTTTGTTTCATTAAAATTCAGATTTGGACTTAGAATTTTTTATTGATTAAGGTTTTTTCCTTTGGCATAAGATTGGCCAAGAGGCCCTGCAAGCTGTTGCTTGTTCTCTTATTTAAATACTGATGTTGAGCCTCCTATCCCTTTTTGTTCCTCTTTTATTGAGAGAACATTACATTACAAGGATAGCCTTTTTGATTCTGAGCCTTCATTGTCTAAGGCGGATGTTGTTCAGGAGTCTCCTGTTCTGGCTAATCCGCAGCTTTCTCCTCATATGTCCCAATCTTCTGCAGTGCCTTGTGTTTTGTCTCAGGTTGGTTTTTCCTTGCAGGATATGGCTACTCATATATCCTCAGCAGTATCTGAGGCTTTGTCTGCTTTTCCTATGTTACAGGGGAAGCGCAAGAGGAAGTATCAGGTTTCTGATTCTGTTGAAATTGTGTCTAGTGTTTCTTCTCATAAGTCTGAGGAGGAAGATACTTTAGTAGCATCTGAGGGTGAGATCTCAGATTCTGATAGTGTAAATCCTTCTTCTGAACCTGAGGTTGTTTCCTTTAGGTTTAAGCTGGAGCACCTCCGTTTGTTACTCAAGGTTTTTGCTACCTTGGATGACTCTGAGGCGTAAGTCATGGTTATTCCTAAGAAATCTAGTAAACTTAATAATAAGTTTTTGATGTACCTTACTCGGGGGAAGTTTTTCCTATAACAGATCGTGGTTAAGATATTATTGCACAAGAATGGGAGAAGCCTGGGATTCCTTTTTCCCCCTTCTCCAATTTTTAGGAAGATGTTTCCTATTGCTGATTCTATTAAGGAATCTTGGCTGATGGTTCCTAAGGTGGAGGAAGCAGTTTCCACTTTGACCAAGAGGACCACTATTCCTATTGAGGACAGCTGTTTCTTTAAAGATCCTATGGATAAGAAGTTGAAAGCTTTTCTTAAAAAGATTTATGTACACCAGAGGTATCAATGGCAACCGGCTGCATGTATTGCTACGTTTACTAGTGCGGCAACATATTGGTTTGATGCATTGTCTGATTCTATTCAGCAAGATACTCCTCTTGAAGAAATTCAAGATAGAATCAAGGCTTTGAAGTTGGCTAATTCCTTTATTGCAGATGCTTCTCTATAGGTTTTGCCATTTTAGCTCGCAGAGCTTTATGGTTAAAATCCTGGTCTGTGGATGTGTCCTCTAAGTCTAAGCTTTTGTATATTCCTTACAAGGGTAAGACCTTGTTTTTGCCAGGTTTGGCTGAGATTATTTCTGATATTACGGGAGGGAAGGGGCATTCTCTTCCTCAGGATAAAAGAAATAAACAGCAGGGTCGGCAGAGTAATTTTCGTTCCTTTCGTAACTTCTCTGATAAATCTTCCTCCAAGCAGGAACAGTCCAAGCCATCTTGGAAGTCATATCAGTCTTGGAATAAGGGGAAGCAGTCCAGGGAGCCTGTTGCTGACTCAAAATCAGCATGAAGGGTCTGCCCCCGATTTTGGAATGGATCTTGTGGGGGGCAGACTCTCTTTCTTCGCTCAAGCTTGGGTTCAAGATGTTCAGGATCTCTTGGTGGTAGATATCGTGTCCCAGGGTTACAAACTGGAGTTCAAGAATTTTCCTCCCAGAGGCAGGTTTTTTCTCTCCAGGTTATCTGTAAACCAAATAAAAGGAGAGGCATTCTTACGTTGTGTTCAGAATCTTTCCGACATGGGAGTGATAGTTCCTGTTCCGGTTCAGGAACGGTCTGGGTTTTTATTCCAATCTCTTTGACGTTCCCAAAAAGGAGGGAACTTTCAGACCTATTTTAGATCTCAAGAGTGTAAACAAGTTTCTCAGGGTTCCGTCTTTCAAGATGGAAACTATTTGTTCCATTTTTCCTTTGGTTCAGGAAGGTCAGTTCATGACCACAGTGGATCTAAAGGATGCGTATCTGCATATTCCCATTCACAGGGATCATCACAGGTTCCTAAGATTTGCATTTCTAGACAAACATTTTCAGTTTATAGCTCTTCCTTTTGGTCTGGCAACAGCTCCCAGCATTTTTTTCAAAGGTCCTGGGAGCATTGTTGGCGGTGCTTTGATTGAAGGGTGTTGCAGTGACTCCTTATCTGGATGACATTCTAGTTCAGGCTCCATCTTTTCAACTAGCAATCTCCCACATGGGGTTGTTGTTTTTTCTGCGCTCCTACGGTTGGAAGGTGAATTTAGGAAAAAGTTCCTTAAAGGGACACTGAACCCAATTCTTTTTCTATCATGATTCAGATAGAGCATGCAATTTTTTAAATCTTTAATTTTTATTGGTATTTCAATTCAGGATACAGAATAAAAAAAAGGAGAGAAAAGAAAAAACAAACAAACAAAACAACAGAAAAAAAAAACAAAAACAAAAAACCAAGACTTTTTCTTTGTGTTTACATATCAGGGGGTTATTTACAAATTAGTTTTTATCAGTCATAACTCATATCCCCTTTCAGTAATAAAACAAAAATGAAAAACAGCAACTTATCTTTTGCTCTAACGAGTCTACCTATTAATTATCCTAATGATTCCCTTATCCTAAGTGCCATCTCCTTAATTGTACCTAATTCTAAACAAGAACACCAGAGCAGAGGGAGAAAAGAAAAAAAACAAAAAACAAGACTTTTTCTTTGTGTTTACATATCAGGGGGTTATTTACAAATTAGTTTTTATCAGTCATAACTCATATCCCCTTTCAATAATAAAACAAAAATGAAGAACAGCAACTTATCTTTTGCTCTAACGAGTCTACCTATTAATTATCCTAATGATTTCCTTGTCCTAAGTGCCAACCTCTTAATTGTACCTAATTCTAAACAAGAACACCAGAGCAGGAGAGGAAAAAAAATGGGGTTTCCCTCCCCCCTCCTCCTCTCCCCCCTCGCCTCCTCAGTTAATTACCAGATCCCTAGTAAGATTAATTCCGTGTTTCTAAATGGGTATATTAAGTAATCGATCTCTCTTGGAGGGAGGGTTTTTATGAATATCGACCACTTTAAGAAAAACTTTTTCACATCTGCATCATTTTGCAGGTCAGTGTCTACCTGTTCGATCATACATTGCTTCTTTAAACAGTTTTTTATTTCTTTTATACTTGGTATTGCTTTTGTTTTCCACTTCTTTAAGATTAAATATCTACCAGCTAAAATGATCAGATTGACAATTTTAGTGTGGTTGAAGGATAAACCCGTGTCATGGGAGAATAAAACTACCTTCACTGGTGAAAGAGACAGGGAGGGTACACCCAACGTGTTAACTAGCCAGTATTGTATCTTCAGCCAAAAGTTCCTTATATTTGGGCATTCCCAAAGCATATGCAGTAGATTAGCCGAAGGTAGAGAGCATTTTGGACACTTGTTAAATCTGACATTTTGACACTGTTACCCTTTTCTCTGTGTGAAATAAGACATGTGCAAGAGCTTAACATGCGCCTCCCTCCATTATGCCGAGAGAGTTGCCCGTGAAACCGTTTGTACTGAGTAAGCAATTGCAGTAGGGTCTAAGGATTCATGTCTTAACATTTCGGCCCACTTGTCTCGAATTATTTCTAGCATCTCTGGACCTTTAATTGAAACCAGGTTTTGATAGATATAAGAGATTGGTGTCAAACCATTTTTGAGTAATAGGAGACAATTCTCAATTTTGCCCAGGGACCACTCCCACCCGTGTTCAATTGTCAGTCTAGTAGCATAATGTCTTGCTTGTAGGTAAGCAAATACATTTTTATTGGGAATATGGAATTCTTCCTTTAAAGAGTTAAAGGTTTTGATACACCTATTTTCAAAATCTATTAATTGTTACACCTGACCAAGACCCTGAGTCTCCCACTTCACAAAGAGGGCAGATTGCATACCAGCTTGGAACTGAGGGTTGTTTAATAATGGGATATATCTTGATACCCTAGATTCTATGGATAGTAAGTTACATACCCTTTTCCACATTTGAATTGGATTATAAATTGATTTTATCTTTTTTAATTCAGGAGGCAACACATTATTATTAAAGTGTATTAATGCTCTAAGGTCACTTGGGTATGTTATATTAGAGTCTAATTCAAGACTCGTAATGTAGTTACTTTTGGTTAGCCAGTCTGCTATGATGCGGGCTAGGAAGAGTTAATTATATGTACGTAGATCAGGGAGAGAAAGACCTCCAAATTTCACAGGTAAGGCTAATTTAGCTAGTGATATTCTAGGTTTTTTATTCTGCCAGATACAAAGACGTAGAGCTAGATTAAAAGAAAGAATATCCTTCATTTTGAGAATCAATGGAGTATTCTGGAGCACGTATAGAATTTTCGGTAGAAGGGTCATCTTGTACAGGGCAATGCATCCTGATAAAGATAGAGGGAGCTTCTGCCAGTTTCTAAAAGCTTCTTTTACACTTTTGAGCACTGGAAGTATATTCAAAGTGTACCAATCATCAGGATTATCAGATATCCATATACCTAGATATTTGACTGAGTCCTGCACAATACTGAAAGGGCTGCCTGTAAATGAGTCCTTTGTCTGTATAATACCGTAAAATCAGAGCTACTCTGGATCAACCTTATACCCTGAAAAAGTTCCGAATTGATCTATTATTGCAAGCAATTTGGGGATATTTCTAGAAGTGTTTGATATATAGATTAGTACATCATCTGCATAAAGTGCAGTACGAAGCTCCTTCTTTTTAATCCTGATTCCTTCTAACTGTTGCCGAATTTGAATAGCTAGGGGTTCAATAGCCAGGTCAAATAAGAGTGGGGAAAGAGGACACCCCTGCCTGGTCCCCCTACCTAGCTTTATGTCCTGGGATAAATCCCTGTTTACTATAATTTTAGTAGAGGCATTTTTGTATAAGTTATTAAAAAAAGCGGAGAAAATTTCCTCGTAGCCCAAATTGCTTCAGTGTAAATGACAAATGATCATAATGTACCGAGTCAAGCGCTTTTTCTGCGTCGATGAAGATAATTGCCTTATCAGAAGTGTCCTCTTCCCCTGTTCTCCGCAGCTCCTCCAGTACTTTGAAATATTCTATTGTGAGGAATACCTCCCTGATTTTAGCTGAGGAGTTAAGTTTAGCAATAAACCCAGCTTGGTCTATGTGGATAATAGTAGGAAGAAGGGATTGGAGCCTCCTTGCCAAGATAGTCGTAACTACTTTGTAATCTGTGTTCAGAAGTGCGATAGGTTGATAAGACTCTTTTCTTGATGGATCTTTCCCTGTTTTAAGAATAAGGACTGTGTTAGAAGCTACAAACTCCGATGTTGGCGTATTTCCCTTTACATATAGATCATTAAATAACGAGGTTAAGTATACTGTTATTTCGGGTGCCATTATTTTATAAAATTCATTTGGGAGGGCATCAGGCCCCGGGGCTTTATTTAAGGCTAAATTTTGAATTGTTATAAGGGTTTCTTGCTCAGTGATAGAATATAAATTATCAAGTAAATCTGGAGTTATGACTGGATAATGCATTCTCTTCCAGAATTCTTCTTGTTCTGTAAAATTTGATATCTTTGAAGTGTAGAGAATTCTATAATAATCTTCAAATACTCCAGTCAATTCAGCTGGTGTTTTACAACATTTAGCTTCTGAAACAATAAAATCTATTATAGGGGATGCTTTATCGCGTTTAACCAGATTTACCAAGAGTTTCCCTGTTTTATTCCCATAATGATATAATTTAGCCTGTAGTCTGAGGTCACTTTGAGATGTTTTATATAAAAAAAAGAGTCTCTGTCTGCTAAGGCAGATATATATCTGGACCAACTTTCTGGTGTTTCATGATATACAGGGAGTGCAGAATTATTAGGCAAGTTGTATTTTTGAGGATTAATTTTATTATTGAACAACAACCATGTTCTCAATGAACTCAAAAAACTCATTAATATCAAAGCTGAATATTTTTGGAAGTAATTTTTAGTTTGTTTTTAGTTTTAGCTATTTTAGGGGGATATCTGTGTGTGCAGGTGACTATCACTGTGTATAATTATTAGGCAACTTAACAAAAAACAAATATATACCCATTTCAATTATTTATTTTTACCAGTGAAACCAATATAACATCTCAACATTCACAAATATACATTTCTGACATTCAAAAACAAAACAAAAACAAATCAGTGACCAATATAACCACCTTTCTTTGCAAGGACACTCAAAAGCCTGCCATCCATGGATTCTGTCAATGTTTTGATCTGTTCACCATCAACATTGCGTGCAGCAGCAACCACAGCCTCCCAGACACTGTTCAGAGAGGTGTACTGTTTTCCCTCCTTGTAAATCTCACATTTGATGATGGACCACAGGTTCTCAATGGGGTTCAGATCAGGTGAACAAGGAGGCCATGTCATTAGATTTTCTTCTTTTATACCCTTTCTTGCCAGCCACGCTGTGGAGTACTTGGACGCGTGTGATGGAGCATTGTCCTGCATGAAAATCATGTTTTTCTTGAAGAAGCTTTGCAATTTTAAGAGTGCTGCATCCCTCTGCAAGATATCTCACTATTTTTGACTTTTCTGAGCCTGTCAAGTCCTTCTTTTGACCCATTTTGCCAAAGGAAAGGAAGTTGCCTAATAATTATGCACACCTGATATAGGGTGTTGATGTCATTAGACCACACCCCTTCTCATTACAGAGATGCACATCACCTAATATGCTTAATTGGTAGTAGGCTTTCGAGCCTATACAGCTTGGAGTAAGACAACATGCATAAAGAGGATGATGTGGTCAAAATACTCATTTGCCTAATAATTCTGCACTCCCTGTATATATCGATTATATGCATTTGTTACTGCTCTCAGGAGCTCCCCTTCCCTCATCTTTAATTTCTTAGATCTAGATATGCTATATGCCAATATTTCTCCTCTTAAGACTGCTTTGGCTGTTTCCCAGAATACTGCTGGTCTAGACATATAATCTCGATTGAAATGAGCATATTCACGAAACTTGAGTTTCAACCAGTTTTTAAATTTATTATCAGAGGCTAAGTACCGTGGGAACTGGAACCCTCTATTCCCTTTCTCCGGAGAAGTAGATTGAAATTCAAGGAATATCGGAGCATGGTCTGATGTGGTAATTGGTAAGATTTCAGCTATCACCTTGACTTTACAAAGCCTCTAATCTAATAGAAAGAGATCTATTCTAGAGAGTGTCTTATGTGCCCGAGAGTGACATGTGTATTCTTTAACATCAGTATTTTGTAATCTCCATATATCACATATTTTTACATTTTTAGCCTATCTAGTGGATATTTAGGTGCCATGTTAAAATCTCCATCAAGTATAAGATAGCCCTCTGCACATGTCATGAGCCTGTTTTGTAGATTTTCCCAGAACGGGAGACTAAAGACATTGGGAGCGTATACATTTCAGAGTGTGTACAGAGTTTTTGATATTTTGATTTTCACAATAAGGTACCTGCCCTCCCTGTCTGCCTTACTGTGTAAGACTTCGTATGTAATTTTTTTTCCAATGAGGATTGCTACCACACTTTTTCTTTTGGATGTGGAAGAGAATATGACTTCCTTAACCCAGGAGGTTTTGAGCTTTCGTACCTCTTCAGGTTTTAAGTGGGTTTCTTGCAAGAACGCTATGTCTGTGTTATTTTTCTTTAAGTGAGAAAGTATTATTTTACGTTTAATAGGGGATGTAAGGCCTCCTATATTCCAGGAGGTCAGCTTGAACTTATTTTTTATGTCCATCTATTGAGGAGAGAGGGGAGAAAGAAGAGGAAAGAAGAGAGAAGAAAAAAAAAGGAAAGTAATTAAAAATTTCAATGTCCCATGTAACCCTCATAAGCCAAGCACTTGGAGAGAATGTAGCCCCATTCCCGCCCCAGTCCTTAAGGTTATGACTTTCCATCTTTAGTATTCAGAGAGGTAGTTCAGATCCTGCCTTGCTTCCCCTATTTTCTATTTTGATACTGGGGGATAGGTCTCATCATAGAATTTTTCAGCCTCCTGTGCTGAATCAAAAAAATAAGTATGACCATCTATTAGTATTTTCAATTTTGCAGGGTAAAGTAAGGTGGCCCTAACCCCCTGTTTTATGAATTTTTTTTGCAGTGGGGAGCAAGCTCCCTTCTTTTTGTAGCTGTTTCTGATGAGTAATCCTGAAACAGGAGGATTTTAATACCATCTAGAAAAATAGGTTGGTGTTTACGATATGCTTGAAGCAATGTAATTTTATGTTGAAAATGTAAGATTTTTGCAATTATTGACCTAGGTCTTGTGTTTACTCTGGTTAGGTTGAGTGATCCTATTCTGTTGGCCCTTTCTTTTTTTTTTTTTTAAAAAGGTTTATTAGTTTTATACATCAGTTACAAATCTTTAACAATCAATCTTTCCAGTTTTGACAAAATCATAGTATAACATTTTCATACTGTTTACTTCATGTTTTAACTACTATATAATGCAGTATATGTTTACCCAATCCTGGTCTCAAACATAGAAAATTAAATCTTTTAGGGAGGATACCTGTCCATGAAGCATAATAAACTTAAAGATATAAAGAGGTATTCCTTTTTCCCCCTTTCTATTATCATAAAGAAAGAAAGCATAAGAAGAAAAAAAAAAGACTAACAGACCTTTGTCCTTTCCCCTTTTCAACCACAGAAACAACACAAAGAAAAACAAAAAGAATCTTTCTGTCTATATTAGTACCTTTTCCCCCCCTGTGATCTGTATATACAATATTCAATTTAAAGTTATAACATCTTAAATCCCATAGAAATATTTACGTCTTATAAAAAAAAAAAAAAAAAAAAAAAAAAAAGAAATTTCTCTCTCTCCTCTCTTCCCCCTCCCTCTGATATCTAGGCCTGATCGGGCATTTCAAAAAGCCATTCTCCTCTCAATCTGCAATTTTCCATATAGATTGTATTTTTGAAGTTTCCAATTATTTTCTTTTGCTCCTCGATCTCTCTAGATTTAATCCACTTCTCCCATTTGCTAAAGAAACGTGTTATGTTGTTGTCAATGTGGTATATAGTATCTTGTAATTCTATGAGAAATTGATGATGAATACTTTCCCCAAGATTCCCAAAGGAAGGTGGTTTGGCCTGTTTCCATCCTTTTAATATAAGATTTCTAGCTAATAAAATTATCATCGTTATAAATTTCCGGTTTTGTAGGTGTTCTTTTTTGTAGTGAAAAAAAAAGATCTGATCTGGTTGTAAGAGTATTTGAGTTTGATAAATTTTGCTCAGCCAGAAATCTATCTTTCCCCAAAAACCTTGTATTTTGGGACATAGCCAAAAGCTATGGATTAGGTTTGTCTTTGGTTGTCTGCATTTAATGCAGAGCACTCCTTCCCCTGTGCCACCCCATTTAGCAATCTTCTCGGGTGTGATATATACCATCCACATTAACTTTACGTGCTGTTCACGCATAGGGATAGCTAATGATGCTTCCTCCACTCTTTCCACGCTTTTTAATATTACTTGCGTAGTGAGATTCGGAAAGTAAGCTTCCCTCCATTTTACAGTTCCACTTTCAATATGTTGTTTGTAGTTTATATTATTTAATAGGTTATATAGCGGGGATATTGAATATTTACCGCTTTTGATGAGATTAATTACCGGAACTAGTGGTGCAAGATCCCAGTTATTCCCTTGTATTTGTATTAATTTAAGGCAATAATGCCTAATTTGTAAAAATGAAAAGTAATGTTTCTCAGAGAGGAAATATTTATTTTTAATTGTTTCGAAGTCTTCAACTTGAATTATTCCCTGAT
Organism: Bombina bombina; assembly: GCF_027579735.1. Taxonomy (NCBI): domain Eukaryota; kingdom Metazoa; phylum Chordata; class Amphibia; order Anura; family Bombinatoridae; genus Bombina; species Bombina bombina. The sequence goes on along the minus strand of NC_069502.1, from coordinate 683,784,527 downwards.
TATTTTTTGTTAGTTGAATAATGTTGGATAATCCCTTTTCTTGCCAGTCTGAAAATATTTTAGATGAATGGCCTTGTTTAAATTCTGAGTTTCCTTTGATAGTTAAGTATCGTGTTGCATAGGGGTGTATACCTAGATATTTACATGTTCTGTGCCAGGCTACAATTGTATCTCTAAGGAAATCTATTTTTTTAACATATGGTGGAAGGTTCTTAACCTCAAGATGGAGAATATTTTTTAAATAAAGAGGTTTTATCAAGCCACCCTCTATCTCTGGCAAAGTAAAATGGTTACTCTCTAGGAGCCAATCAAGGGCAATCTTGGTCACTGCCACCAGATTATATATTATTAAGTTAGGAAGACCCAGGCCCAAATATTCTTTTTTAAGTGTTAATTTTTGATAACTCAATCTAGGTCTGTTATTCATCCATAAGTATTCCTTAATTGCCTGACTAGAGGTTTTAATCTCCTGTTTCTTAATTAAGAAAGGAATATTCTGGAAAAGATACAATAACCTAGGGAGTGCAATCATCTTAAGTAAATTTATCTTACCAGAGAGAGAAAGTGGCAATGAAGTCCACCTTTTGAGAGTTTCGCAGAATTGTCTAATGCCATTACCAATGTTTAAAGCGTACCATTCTGAAGGGTCTCTGGATATTTTGACCCCCAGGTATGTCATATATTTAGTTACCTCTTTGAATATTTTAGTTTCTGAATCTTGTTTTTTTTTGAAGCCATAATACTTCAGATTTAGACTGGTTAATATGATATCCTGAAAAAGAGCCGTAGTTTTTTATAATCTGGCACATTTTATTAAAATTTATCTTTGAATTTCTGGAAAATACCAGTAGGTCATCTGCATAGACCGCTAACTGTATTCTCTTGCCTCCTACCTCAATCCCCTGTATATTATTTCTCAAAGCCATCAGTAAAGGTTCCAATGCAATATTAAAAATTAGGGGCGACAAAGGGCATCCCTGTCTTGTCCCTCTTAGGAGGGGGAAGTAGGGTGTTTTGTTACCATTGATAATTATCGCTGCCCTAGACTCAGTATAAAGTTTCTTAATTAGATTAAGACTATTTCCTGAATATCCAAAGTTTATAAGAGAGGCAACAAGGTGGTCCCATGTAACAGAATCAAAAGCTTTACTTGCATCCAGTGATACTATTGTACTATCATCTTTGTTAACTTTTTTGTTATATTTATCATTATACCACTGGTCTGAGATTGTTAAGAAAACTTTCCTTAGATTAACATTTGAGGACCTTCCTTTCATAAAGCCTGTTTGATCCGGATGAATTATTGTATCTAGTGAAACCTGAATCCTTTTAGCTAGAATGCTGGTCAGAATTTTATAATCAATGTTGAGTAATGAGATGGGCCTGTAAGAATCAATTAGTTGTGGATCTTTTCCAGGCTTAGGTATAACTATTATTATGGATTCATTAAAATCAGCTGATGGCTCCAACTGTCCATTCCAGAGCCCATTCAGCAGAGCATTTAATGTGGGGGTTATTTCCTCTATGAGGATCTTATAAAATTCGGATGGAAGGCCATCCGGCCCTGCCGCTTTATTATTTGCCATCATTTTAATTGTTTGTCTTATTTCATTTTCTGTAATGGGTTCATTAATTTTAGTTAAACAATTATTTTCTAGTTTTGGGACTGTCAAGGATTCCCAAAATGAGTCCTTGATATTATAATCAATGTGCTGTGCTGAATAAAGCTCCATGAAATAGTCAAGAAAGGCCTTTTGTATATCTTCTGTTTGAGTCCAGATCTGATCTTTATTTTTAATTTTTTTTATAAAGCTTTTGGATTTGTGATTTTTGTCAATTCTTGCTAGAAAGCTACCCACCTTGTTGCCATACCTATAAAACTGTGCGCAAGATTTTATATTTTCTCTAATCTCGTTTTGCATGAGGTAGGTGTCTCTGTCTTTTTTAGCCTGAATATATTGTTGCCAGCTATTTAGAGTTTTTGTCTGGATATATCTGGAATATTTATTGATCACGCAGTTGGTTATCTGCTTTTTATATGCGTGTGTTTTTTTATTTTGCTTTATTTGGTATGCCAAAATTTCGCCTCTTAATACGGCTTTTGCAGCGTTCCAGTATATATGAGTTTTGTCAAAAGAGCTGCTATTGAACTGTTTATATTCAGCCCATTTAGATCTTAAGAAGTTTATAAACTTACTATTTTTTGCTAGATATTTGGGAAAGAAGAACTGATTAGATTTCGGCATCTTTTGTTTGGGGTCTAATACAATTGAAATGGGGGCGTGGTCTGATATAGTTATTATATCAATAAGTGTCTCCTGAATACAATCTGTTAGCTTTTCTGAGATGAGAAAATAGTCTATTCTGGATAAAGTTTTTTTTGATTTCGAGAGGCATGTATATTCTCTCTCATCAGGGTGTCTAGATCTGTATATATCAATTAGTTTTAGATCTTGCTGAAACCTTTTTATAAGAAGAGACTCTCTTTTTCTTCTGGCTATTGTGGATTTATCTAGCGTTTTTTGTCTTATTGCTTGCTCACCGTTATCTCTACTTCTATCAACTGCATTATTGGGAGCAATATTGAAGTCTCCACCAATAATTATGGTATGCGTGGAGTACATTAACAACTTATCTCGCAAGCTTTGCCAGAAGTCAATATCCTCCTCATTTGGACCATATACGTTGCAAATTACAATCTTCCTATGTGCAATTTCAGCTTCTAGTATAATGTACCTTCCTTCCACGTCTCTCACTAGTTTGTCAATTTTATATTCTATTGTTTTACTAAACAGAATGGCCACTCCTTTTTTCCTTTGATGTCCTGTAGTATATATCACCTCTTTCACCCAGCCCCCTTTTAGTTTAATAGCCTCTTCCCCTTTTAGGTGTGTTTCCTGCAAAAGCAATATCTGAGCACCCAGCTTTTTCGCGTATCTCAAAATAGCTTTGCGTTTCATGGGTGATGTTATTCCCCCTATATTCCACGAAACTACTTTAAGACTCATTTTCACTAATCTATGGATTTAACTATTATTGAGAAGTCGTTTCTGACTGTAAAGTATTAACAGGATAGGGTGGTCATAGTAGCACATAGGGAAGAGTTGAAGAGTGGAGTGAGGGAGAGAGAAGAGAGGGAGAGAGAGAAAAAAAAAAAAAAAAAAAAAAAAACCCAAAAAAAAGACCAAAAAACATTTATAAATTACCAAGACTTTATTAGTTCCCCTTACTTCGCTGGGGGTCTTCCTTTTCCCTTCCAGTTTTCCCTTGAAGGGGGGTTTTCCCCCATAACTAAATTTTATTCTATACATTTTTCTAAAATCAAAGTTAGTATACATTATATTCCTTTATGTGTTAACCTTAAAAGCTAAAACCAATATCAAGAGATTCAGAGAGAACAGGGGCACTGTTCATGTTACAGGGCCTTGTTGTCTTTCTAAGCTATCTTTATGCTCTTTAAGAAACTCGCTTACTTCCTCTGCATCTGTGAATATCCTGTTCCCTGCGGTGGTACTAATGCTAAGTCTGGCAGGGTACAAAAGCCTAACTCTCCACCCGTCTTGTATTAGTTTGGTACATATTGGCGCAAGAGAGCGTCGTTTGTTAGATGTCTCGTAAGAGAAGTCATTAAATAACAAAAGTTTTCTGCCTCTATAGATAATTTCTCCATTTACTTTCCTATAAGCATTCATAATTTTAATTTTTCCCTGAAAATTCAGCAATTTCATGATAACCGGTCTGCCTGCTTTGTTTCTTCCCTCCTCTTGTCTCTCTGAGCCTATTCTATGTATTCTCTCAATTATTATATTTTGAGTTTCGTCTCCAATATTTAATAGAGCCATTAGTTCTACCTCCACAAATCTCTTAAGATCTTTCTCCTGTATGTCCTCTGTTAGGCCAATAAGACGTAAATTATTTCTTCTGGCCCTATTTTCTAAGTCCTCAAGTTTATTTTTCATATTTTCAATCTGGGTGGACATAGTGCGTAGTGTTTGGTCCCTCTGTAGGGCCCCATCCTCAATATCAGATATTCTCTGTTCTGCATACGTGAGTCTGGTTGCAAATTGTTTTACTTCAAGTGTTAGTGAGGTGATATTATTTTGAATTAAGTCAAACTTGGGTGTAAATAATGCGTCAAGCTGCTTAATTAATTCTTCATTGTTGGAACTTTGTGGTAAATTTATTTCCCCCATTCCCCCCTGTGATTCTTGTGAAATTCTATTCCCTTTTTTTTCTTGATTTTTACTTCGGGAAGACATGCCTGGTGAAGTGATTTTGCTTTTGTTTAAGTATTTTTCCATAAATATATGTGACCTCCCCCTTTGCCCCTCAATTAGGTGATAACCCCTTGTGTTTAAAAAGTGGGACTATATATTGATAAATAGTGCCAGACTGTGTAAGTGATATTGAGGAGTTTTTAGGCCTACCTCTGTTAGTTAGAGGGTGCAGAATTTTTTTCCAAGTTAAATTAAATTGTAGACTGCCCCTTTAAGTAGATATAGACGTGCTTATTCGTGTTTGCTATTTTCTTTTCTAACTTGAGCTATCTGAGCTAGGTATATAATATTCAGATTTTATTTGTAGCTAGCAAGTATATTGATCTTCTCTAGGCTGCTTTGTACCTTATATTGTTTTATAAAATTACAACACACCAAAATAGCCTAAATATCTAAATATGAGACATGTATGGTATCACTTAAAAAGGAGACATTTGTGAATTTCTAATCCTTATAAAGTGTTAAGCAAGGCTAGCACCGGCTAGTTTGAGACCTGAGATGATTTTTTTTTTCTTTTTCTCCCTTCTCCTTCCCTTCCCTCTTCTCTTTTCCTTTTTTTTTTTCTCTTTTTCTTTCCTTCTTAGGGAATAAAGCTAGCTCACTTATCAATTATCACCTTTGCCTTAAATCTTATAATATTTTGCAAAGTACAACATACCAAGATATCCTAGATGTCTAACAAACATGTGGTATCACTTAATATTGCAAACATATACAGTTCTATCATAATTTTTAGCCCTGTACCGACATTATCAATCAGAAAGAGAGAGCACCAGATAACATGAATGATACAACTCTTTTAACCCTGGGTTACCCCCGGGGCATATTCAGTAAAAGTTTCTATAGCCGGTATCCTTCTGCAAGGAGGCTAATTGTTCCACTGCTGATATTATTATAGCAGATGCTGCTTGAGAGTTTTTATAAGTCCCACATCTTTTTGTAGTGAGTAAACAGTGGGAAGAGAAAGAAAGCAGTTCTCTGGGCTTTCTTTTTCCTTCTTCACTTCCTTTTCCCCTTCCTTCTCTCTCCTCCCCTTCTCTCACTTCTGCTCTCTTTCTTTCCAACAGCAGGCCCAGTTAGTAGACTATGCTTTTTTTCTTTTTTCTTTTCTTTCTTTGAAAAAAGTCTCCTTTTCTCTTTCCTCTCTCTTTCCCCTTTTAGACAAATTGCTTGCTTTACTTTCCTTTGTAAGTGCTCTCTTTACCCTGTTTTCCTACAGGGGAGACATTAAATGTTCATAATCTGGTACTCTTCATTCAGGACTTTTGCTCTTCAGGGGGTTACACTGCACTAGGAGGGTTGAGGGGGGGGGGTGAATAACCTATGTCAGGCCCTACTCTCGCAGGAGCTCCAATATGTTCACAATCTGGCTCTACACCTGACACCCCCCCCCCTCTACCAATTGTATGCAGATATTGTTTCAGCAAAGTTATTAAAGAAAAGGACAAATCCAAACTTATCTTATTCTGTAGCGATGATTCTGGTATCTGTGGTTTCACCGCTCAGCAGGACTTTCTCTCCTGCTGATCTTCCAAGTATATGGACTTACTGGCAGGTCGAGGTGGTGTTGTGCTCAGGATCCCTTTAGCCTGTGTCCTGAGCTGGCCGACAAGGAACACTTGTCTCCTTTCCTCCTGGGGCAAGAAGTTGATATATGTGACACCTTTCCCACTGCTATATCCGCTCACCAACTGCTCCTTGGGTCCTGGCGGGCAGCGTGTGTCACTAGGGGCTCTTTAGGCAGCCACTGTAGATGGGCCTAGTAGGCCGGTGATAGTAGGCTCTGCAGGGCTGTCGGCCTCCTTAATGGCAGCTACGGGTCCTGGGCTGGGTGGTTACGGCCCGCCTATAGGCACTCGATGCCGCGGCTTCTTTCTTAGGCCTCTGGAAGCAGGCAGCGTACTACACACGCGTCTGCTTGCTTAGCCCCTCCTACCGGAAGTCCTCCTGTTGGCCCTTTCAATGATTATCTGGGGGTGAGTGTCAGGGATCTGGAGTAGCCGGGGTAGAGTGTTTGACATGAATTTTTCTAAATCTTCAAATTGTTTTCCCTCTGGAACCCCGATAACCCTTAAATGATTTCTTCTTGACCTATCTTCTAATTCTTCCATTTTACTCTGCATTTTTATAAGTGAATTATTTGTGGATTCAAAAAGAGATTTATATGACACGGTCTGGTCCTCAAGATCTGAGATCCTTTGTTCTGCCTCGGATATTCTGTGTGAAAAAACTGTTTTACTTCGTTGGACAAGGATGCAATATCTTGTTTTATTTCATCCCTCAAAAGGTCAAATTTAGGGGTTAAGGCTAACGATATTCTATTAACTAATGTTTGAATATCTAGGGGTTCCATCATAGATGGAAGATTTGTTGCAGATGTTTGTGTCTCTATCTGGGTTTCAGGAGTAGCTTAATTTTTTTTTATCTCTTTGTCTCCCCGTCATGGCTAAGGGAGGTGTTTTAGGATGTGCGTGAAAATATTTATCCATATATATCTATGATCGCCGGAGTACCACGTGGGTTGTGAGAAGGGAAAGGGAGGGAGAGAAGGGAAGTGTGATGTGCTCACGTGAGGTAAAAAGGGGGTGACCAAAACGTGAAGTATGAAGGGGTGGTTACCACCCAGTTAATTAGTGTGAGTGTATGTGAGTGATAAGAAACACAAACATAGAAAGTAAAAAAAAATCAAGGACAGAGTAAGATTACAGGGTGTTATATTTAGTGAATTTTGTGTGACTTGTGATTATATTCTCCATTAAAGCCATGGGTAGAGACGACTTGAGTTTATTTTACCCAGTCTCTTGGGTTTAGTATTTAGTTGCTCCTGATGATCTATTTATTACAAGGCCAGTGTTTACCAGTTAAGGTGGTGTATAAGCTACCTTAGTGACTCTAAAACCAAAGAGGAGGGGGTACAATTTTGTTAGATTCTAAGTTTTCTTTGAGTAAAGTAATATTGCTCCTTAATTATAGAAGCTTACTGCATCTATTTTATTCCCTTTAGGTGGGGGGAGTCCCCAGATTATTAAAACAGTAGTAATTAAGGGAAGTAAAACAATGAGTGTTGCTGCCCTTCCTTATATCAATTTATAGCTGGGCCCTCTGTTCCAAGTTCCCAGATTTGACCTAAAGTATTCACTTAGGTGTGACAGCGACTCTCCTGTTCTTACATGGTACAAATAAGTTACCCAGCAGAAGAAAAAAAAAAAAAAAAGGAACCAAAAAAAATCTGTACATACAATTCTTATTAAAAGCAGTATAGACTCAAAGACTTATAGCTTAACCAGTAGGAAATAGGTAACAGTTGATTATTCTAAGATCTGTCGATTTTCTCCTTCCTTCCCCTTTACTCTCTCTCCCCCTCTATAACATAATTAAACATTAATAAAGGAATACGTTCTATGTGTATCTCAGTGTACTCTGGCCTATAGATCTACTCATCCTGTAAACACTTTTTCCTAAGAAAACAATAGCTTTAACTTTAGTAAATCTAAATACATTTCCAGATTCCTTCAGCATACAATGTAATAAAAAGTGTCCTTTTGATCCTTATAATAGAATACTTGTATCGTCAGTCTTTTATTTTCATTAAGGATCACTTCAATGTTTGTTATGTGCTCTTTTTTTTCTTCTCTTTCTCCCCCTCTCTTTTTTCTTAACTTCTCTCTATTTTCGTCCTCCCTTGTCCCCTGTACATCGGCTTTAAGTAATGGTGAGAGCTTTTTTCTTTCCACTGCTGGGTTCTGTTAGGGCTTAGTTTCTTTATGCAGGGGCTGATGTTTTTTCTTTTCCTTTTTTCCCTCTATTCTTCTTCTCTTCTGCCCTTATCCTATTCCCCTTCCTTGTTCCTCTTCCCTTCTTGCTCCCCCATTTACATTATCCTGCTGGAGTGATGGCTCCCCCTGCTCCCTCTGTTTGGCCACACGCTTATTTTAAGATGCAGATTTTACTTCTGTTTAGTGCAGTACTGGGTCTAGAGATTTAGAGTTGACTCACCTCTCCTTGCCTGCTGCCTGCCACGGATTGATAGACCAGGTTGTTGGAGCTTCCTATGGATGCAATACACTGTGCTTCACAGTGAGGCCAGCTTCCATCTGACCCGACCTCTCGCCTCAGAGCCTCTAAAACAATCCTCTACAATGTCTCCCTCCCTCACGCAGCACCGGTGGGAGAGGAGGGAGAGAGACAACCCAGCAGGCTTCTTCGTGTGAGAGGCACCTCCTCGTCTCACACCTCTCCACTAACACACTCTGTCCCCTACCCCTCTCACGCAGCACCGGTGGGAGAGGGGTGGGACCAGGAAGGACAACAGATGAATCTGGGTAGTTCGTCCACGGAGACGCCGCTACAGGAATCACCACAGCCTTGATCCTCTCAGAGAGGAAAGTGTCCAGCTCACCCCACAGCAGCAGGAAGGGGGAAGGGCAAGATACACTGAGCGAGTATGGAGCCGGTCAAACCCCCGCAATCCACAGACAGCAGCAGAGGGAGTATCGTCAGATGCCGATAATGTCCGTGATGTCAGCCAGGTTTTGGTGAGATTTATAATTGAAAGCCTGTCTCTACCGGGGGAAAGCAGTGGAGTCTTTGATGTTTCAGGGGGGTCTTCTATCTTGTTCTCCGCTCACTTTCTGTGGTCAGCAGCAGGGCAATAATTAACCAAAAGAATATCTCCTGATACAGGGGCTTTGTAAGTTATCTGTGAGCGTTGTAAGCTTAGTAAGAGTTCTTTGGTTAGGGGTTACATTTCCCTTCTTCCCCTCTTAGCTTGGCTTGTTTAACTATGAAAGCAAGATGTAGTTTTACACTGTCCTGGTCCCAGAAGCGATGCCTTAAGCTGTACCAGTAGCTGCCCCAAGAATTAGGGTATGGCGCGCAGAGAACCGCCAGCAGCTGTGGGACTGGAGCAGAGAGCTCAGCTACACAACCTTGCTCCTCCTCCACCGGAACCTCTAGCAGTGCATCTAGAGCATGCGATTTTAAGCAACTTTCTAATTTACTCCTATTATCAAATTAATTTCATTCTCTTGGTATCTTTATTTGAAATGCAAGAATGTAAGTTTAGATGCCGGCCCATTTTTGGTGAACACACTGTGTTGTTCTTGCTGATTGGTGGGTAAATTCACCTACCAATAAACAAGTGCTTTCCATGGTTCTGAACCAAAAATTAGCTTAGATGCCTTCTTTTTCAAATAAAGAAAGCAAGAGAACAAAGAAAAAATGATAATAGGAGTAAATTAGAAAGTTGTTTAAAATTGGATGCTCTATCTGAATCACGAAAGAAAAAAATTTGGGTTCAGTGTCCCTTTAATTCCGGCTACAGGAGTGGTATTTTTGGAGACCATTGTAGATTCTCTAGAGATGAAAAAAGTCAAAGATTTTCAATACGTGTTTTGCTCTTCAGTCCCTTCCTCGGCCGTCAGTGGCTCAGTGCATGGAGGTTATTGGTCTGATGGTTTCATTCATGGACATCATTCCGTTTGCTCGGTTCCCTCTCAGACCTCTGCAGTTATGCTTGCTAAGGCAGTGGAACGGGGATTATGTGGATCTATCTCCAAAGATTGTTGTAGATCAGATGTCCAGAGATTCTCTTCCATGGTGGTTGTCTCAGGATCTTCTCTTTCAGGGAACTTGCTTTTGCAGACCTGCCTGGGTGATTGTAACCACGGATGCCAGTTTGCTGGGCTGGGGTGCTGTCTGAGGTTCATTAAGGGCTCAGGGTCTATAGACTCGGGAGGAGTCGGTTCTTCCAATAAATATTTATTTTTTATGACACGAGGAGTCCACGGAACATCTTAATTACTAATGGGATATTCACCTCCTGGTCAACAGGAGGTGGCAAAGAGCACCACAGCAGAGCTGTTAAATAGCTCCTTCCTTCCCTCCCACCCCAGTCATTCTCTTTGCCCTATGTTAGTGATAGGAAGTGGTAAAGTGAGGTGTTTGATTAGATTCTTCAATCAAGAGTTTATTATTTTTAAAGTAGTACAAGATTGTGCTGCTTTGTCGTAGGGTGTAGCCGTAGTCCATATCAGTCTCTTCAGTAGAGCAGTGGTGGCTTTAGAGCAATGGGAACTTGTGGGACATAATTCTCACTGCGCCTCCCATACATTTATAATGCCCTGTTTGTGAAAGTCTGAGGGAGAAAATACTCAGTACTTTTTATTTCCACAGACTAATGTGAGGGAGAGGACCTCGCAAGCCAGGTGAGCTGCCTTACTGCCGGGCAGATTTCTGAGGTAAGTGCTAATTTTTATTTTCTGGGGTTGTACACAGAAAGATTGGCACTTTATTTCATACATGGGCACAAGAGGACACTATCCCTAGGAGGGATAGGTCATAGGGCAGTTTCTGCAGGCACTGGGGACATGGAGAAATGGCTCTTATATTTATGTCTGGGGCTCGTAGTTTCTGAAAAGCAACTCTCATATTTATACTTGGTGGCTCTAATCTACTTCCAACGGCTTATTGTAATTCAACAGCCGACCGGGAGGTTAAACTTATCACGCTTATTTTCTAGCCTGTTTGGTGCATTTACTACTCCCGATGGCTTATGTACATAGTCTAGCCGACCGGGAGTTTTAACACTTCTATGTCACCATGATAGGAGTTATTTTTCCAACGGCACTTCTTTACTAAAGTATTTAGCCGCCCGGCAAGTTTATTGAATATGCCCACGATGGGCAGAGCTAAAGTGTGCCGTTTTCACAGCCCTTATCCAATGCGAAGAGCAATGGTGGGTCTCCTCTGCTGTGTTAGGTCACGCAGCAGAGAGGCTTCACATTCTATTGTTAAGCCATTATATGGAACCGAATGGGTATAATGTTAATTTCTCTGATGACTTAGCTGAGGTCTGGGGAATTTGGCACTTTTGCCTCGGCTGAGGCCGCTTTTGGGAGTAAGGTTTTCAAGCAGTGGTGTCTTCCGTGTAGGTTCCCTGTCTTGTCCCTCCCGTATCATCTGTGTACTCTAGCTTGGGTATTGAATCCCATTAGTAATTAAGAGGATTTGTGGACTCATCGTGTCATAAAAAAGAAAAGAAAATTTATGCTTACCTGATAAATTTATTTCTTTTTTGACACGATGAGTCCACGGCCCGTCCTGTTCTTGTAAGACAGGTTTTGGGTTATTGTAAACCTCTGCACCTTAGCTTTTCCTTTCCTTAACTTTGGTCAAATTACTGGAGTGAGAGGGAAGGGAGGAGCTATTTAACAGCTCTGCTGTGGTGCTCTTTGCCGCCTCCTGCTGACCAGGAGGTGAATATCCCATTAGTAATTAAGATGATCTGTGGACTCATCCTGCCAAAAAAGAAATAAATTTATCAGGTAAGCATAAATTTTCTTTTTGGAACTGAGAGCAATTTTCAATGCTCTTCTAGTCTGGCCTCAGCTAGCTTCAACCCAGTTTCTTAGGTTTCAGTTGGACAACATAACGTCAGTGGCTTACATCAATCATCAGGAAGGAACTCGGAGTTCCTTGGCCATGACAGAGGTAGCCAAAATTATTCAGTGGGTGGAGATTCATAACTGTTGTCTGTCTGCTATCCATATTCCAGGGATGGACAATTGGGAAGCGGATTTTCTGAGCAGACTGACTTTTCATCCGGGGGAATGGGAACATCCAGAGGTATTTTCCAGCTTTATTCTCAGTTGGGGGCAGCCGGAGTTGAATCTCATGGCATCTCATCCGAATGCCAAGCTCCTGAGGTACGGGTCGAGGTCAAAGGATCCTCAGGCTGTCCTGATAGATGCTCTGGCAGTTCCTTAGACTTTCAGTCTGGCATATGTGTTCCCTCCGTTTGCTCTTCTTCCTCTGGTCATTGCTTGGGTCAAACAAGAGAGGGCATCAGTGATTCTCATTGCTCCGGCGTGGCCTCGCAGAATCTGGTTTGCAGATCTGGTGGAGATGTCTTCCCTTCCACCTTGGCGTCTTCCATTAAGGAAGGACCTGCTTCTGCAGGGTGCCTTCCTTCATCCAAATCTCGTTTCTCTGAAGCTGACTGCTTGGAGATTGAATGCTTGATTCTTTCTAAGCGTGTTTTTTTCTGAGTCAGTCATTGAGACTATGATTCAGGCTTGTAAGCCTGTGATTAGGAAGATTTATTATAAGATTTGGCGTAAAAATATTTGTATTGGTGTGAATCCAAAAGCTACTTGTGGAGTAGAGTTAGGATTCCTAGGATTTTGTCTTTTCTCCAGGAGGGTTTGGAGAAGGGTCAAATTTCTGCTTTATCTATTTTATTGCACAAGCACCTGGCGGATGTGCCAGATGTTCATTCTTTTTGTCTTGGTTAGAATTCGGCCTGTGTTTAAGTTTACTACTCCACCTTGGAGTCTTAATTTGGTTCTTAGAGTCCTTCAACAGGCTCCGTTTGAACCTATGCATTCTTTGGATATTAAGATGTTATCTTGGAAGGTTTTGTTTCTGGTGACTATTTCTTTGGCTCGAAGAGTTTCGGAGCTTTCAGTATGAATCTCTCTTTCTTATTTTTCACTCTGATAAGGTAGTTCTGCGTACTGCCTTGGGTTTTCTTCCCAAGGTTGTTTCTGATAAGAATATTAATCAAGAGATTGTTGTTCCTTCTTTGTGTCCTAATCCTTCTTCTCATAAGTTGCGTTTGTTGCACAACCTGGATGTGGTTCGTGCATTGAAATATTATTTGCAGGCGACTAAAGATTTTCACCAGTCTTCTTCTTTATTTGTTGTCTTTTCTGGGAAGCGTAAGGGTAAGAAAGCTACGTCTACTTCTCTTTCTTGTTGGTTGAGGAGTGTTATTCGCTTGGCATATGAGACTGCTGGTCAGCAGCCTCCTTAGAGAATCATGGCTCATTCCACGAGGGCTGTTTCATCTTCTTGGGCTTTCAAAAATGGAGCTTCTGTAGATCAGCTTTGCAAGGCTGCGACTTGGTCATCTTTGCATACTTTTTCTAAATTTTACAAATTTGATACTTTTGCTTCAGCAGAGGCTTGTTTTGGGAGAAAGGTTCTTCAAGCAGTGGTGACTTCTGTTTAGGTTAACTGTCTTGTCCCTCCCTTATCATCCGTGTCCTCTAGCTTGGGTATTGGTACCCAACAGTAATTAAGATGATCCGTGGACTCACCGTGTCATTAGAAAGAAAACATAATTTATTCTTACCTGATAAATTTATTTATTTCTTGACACGGTGAGTCCATGGCCCGCCCTATTTTTCAGAGTTTGCTTTTCTATAAACTTCAGGCACCTCTGCACCTTAGATTACTTCCTTTCTCCTTTCCCTTTGGTCGAATAACTGGGGATTGTGGGTAGGGGGAGTGGTATTTAACAGCTTTTGCTGTGGTGCTCTTTGCCTCCTCCTGCTGGTCAGGAGTGATATTCCCAACAGTAATTAAGATGATCTGTGGACTCACTGTGTCAAGAAATAAATAAATTTATCAGGTAAGAATAAATTATGTTTTTTTTAAATAATTTTTATGATTATGTTATCATGAGTGTAACTGTACTTTGTAATGCTCTTTGATGTATTTTAAGACACTTTTTTTTGGTTTTTCGAAATAATTAACCATAGCTCTTAGAACACTCTATCCCGATGAGCATAACTATTAGCGCTCCACTAGTAATCTGGCCCTAAATGTTATATACTGTTTAATCCCTTGGTGTGTCTCTTGGCCTGTTTGCTGTTTTTGAGATTATTTCCAGAAATTGGACTAAGTCAGGTATTTTTTTTTTATTTCATAGCAAGGCTTCTATTATGGAGGTTTTAGAAGCTGGTTCCAAAATCGTTGGTGCCATTTTTACTTTGACTATTTGTTCTAGCATTTAACAACACAAAGTTACCCTTTAGAAATGCAACACTTTAAAGAGATATATCCCTTAATTAAAATATCAACAACAAACAGACGGCTAGATTTAGAGTTGGGCGGTAGCCGTCAAAACCAGCGTTAGAGGCTCCTAACGCTGGTTTTTACCGCCCGCTGGTATTTGGAGTCAGTCAGGAAAGGGTCTAACGCTCACTTTCAAGCCGCAACTTTTCCATACTGCAGATCCCCCTACGCCATTTGCGTATCCTATCTTTTCAATGGGATCTTTCTAACGCCGGTATTTAGAGTCGTGGCTGAAGTGAGCGTTAGAAATCTAACGACAAAACTCCAGCCGCAGAAAAAAGTCAGTAGTTAAGAGCTTTTTGGGCTAACGCCGGTTCATAAAGCTCTTAACTACTGTGCTCTACAGTACACTAACACCCATAAACTACCTATATACCCCTAAACCGAGGCCCCCCCACATCGCCGCCACTCGATTACATTTTTTAACCCCTAATCTGCCGCTCCGTATACCGCTGCCATCTACGTTATCCCTATGAACCCCTAATATGATGCCCCTAACACCGCCGACCCCTATATTATATTTATTAACCCCTAATCTGCCCCCCACAACGTCGCCGCCACCTACCTACAATTATTAACCCCTAATCTGCCGACCGCACCTCACTGCTACTATAATAAAGTTATTAACCCCTAATCCGCCTCACTCCCGCCTCACTAACCCTATAAGAAATAGTATTAACCCCTAATCTGCCCTCCCTAACATCGCCGACACCTAACTTCAATTATTAACCCCTAATCTGCCGACCGCACCTCACCGCTACTATAATAAAGTTATTAACCCCTAATCCGCCTCACTCCCGCCTCACTAACCCTATAAGAAATAGTATTAACCCCTAATCTGCCCTCCCTAACATCACCGACACCTAACTTCAATTATTAACCCCTAATCTGCCGACCGGATCTCGCCGCTACTATAATAAATGGATTAACCCCTAAAGCTAAGTCTAACACTAACACCCCCCTAAATTAAATATAATTTAAATCTAACGAAATAAATTAACTCTTATTAAATAAATTATTCCTATTTAAAGCTAAATACTTACCTGTAAAATAAACCCTAATATAGCTACAATATAACGAATAATTATACTGTAGATATTTTAGGATTAATATTTATTTTACAGGCAACTTTGTATTTATTTTAACCAGGTACAATAGCTATTAAATAGTTAAGAACTATTTAATAGCTAAAATAGTTAAAATAATTACAAAATTACCTGTAAAATAAATCCTAACCTAAGTTACAATTAAACCTAACACTACACTATCAATAAACTAATTAAATACAATACCTACAAATAACTACAATTAAATAAACTAACTAAAGTACAAAAAATAAAAAAGAACTAAGTTACAAAAAATAAAAAAATATTTACAAACATTAGAAAAATATTACAACAATTTTAAACTAATTACACCTACTCTAAGCCCCCTAATAAAATAACAAAGACCCCCAAAATAAAAAAATGCCCTACCCTATTCTAAATTAAAAAAGTTCAAAGCTGTTTTACCTTACCAGCCCTGAAAAGGGCCATTTGCGGGGCATGCCCCAAATAATTCAGCTCTTTTGCCTGTAAAAAAAAACATACAATACCCCCCCCAACATTACAACCCACCACCCACACACCCCTAATCTAACCCAAACCCCCCTTAAATAAACCTAACACTAAGCCCCTGAAGATCTTCCTACCTTATCTTCACCATACCAGGTTCACCGATCCGTCCTCCGAAGTCTTCATCCAAGCCTCCGAAGTCTTCATCCAAGCCCAAGCGGGGGCTGGTGATCCATAATCCGGCTGAAGTCTTCTATCAAGCGGCGACTGAAGAGGTCCAGAAGAGGCTCCAAAGTCTTCATCCTATCCGGGAAGAAGAGTAGATCCGGACTGGCAACCATCTTGATCCAAGCAGCATCTTCTATCTTCATCCGATGACGAACGGCTCCATCTTGAAGACCTCCAGCACGGATCCATCCTCTTCTTCCGACGTCCAACTGAAGAATGAAGGTTCCTTTAAGGGACGTCATCCAAGATGGCGTCCCTCGAATTCCGATTGGCTGATAGGATTCTATCAGCCAATCGGAATTAAGGTAGGAAAATTCTGATTGGCTGATGGAATCAGCCAATCAGATTCAAGTTCAATCCAATTGGCTGATTGAATCAGCCAATCAGATTGAGCTCGCATTCTATTGCCTGATCGGAACAGCCAATAGAATGCGAGCTCAATCTGATTGGCTGATCCAATCAGCCAATCAGATTGAATTTGAATCTGATTGGCTGATTCCATCAGCCAATCAGAATTTTCCTACCTTAATTCCGATTGGCTGATAGAATCCTATCAGCCAATCGGAATTCGAGGGATGCCATCTTGGATGACGTCCCTTAAAGGAACCTTCATTCTTCAGTTGGACGTCAGAAGAAGAGGATGGATCCGCGCTGGAGGTCTTCAAGATGGAGCCGTTCGTCATCGGATGAAGATAGAAGATGCCGCTTGGATCAAGATGGTTGCCGGTCCGGATCTACTCTTCTTCCCGGATAGGATGAAGACTTTGGAGCCTCTATGGACCTCTTCAGCCGCCGCTTGATAGAAGACTTCAGCCGGATTATGGATCGCCAGCCCCCGCTTGGGCTTGGATGAAGACTTCGGAGGCTTGGATGAAGACTTCAGAGGACGGATCGGTGAACTTGGTATGGTGAAGATAAGGTAGGAAGATCTTCAGGGGATTAGTGTTAGGTTTATTTAAGGGGGGTTTGGGTTAGATTATGGGTATGTGGGTGGTGGGTTGTAATGTTGGGGGGGGGTATTGTATGGTTTTTTTACAGGCAAAAGAGCTGAATTATTTGGGGCATGCCCCGCAAAAGGCCCTTTTCAGGGCTGGTAAGGTAAAACAGCTTTGAACTTTTTTACTTTAGAATAGGGTAGGGCATTTTTTTATTTTGGGGTTTTTTGTTATTTTATTAGGGGGCTTAGAGTAGGTGTAATTAGTTTAAAATTGTTGTAATATTTTTCTAATGTTTGTAAATATTTTTTTATTTTTTTGTAACTTAGTTCTTTTTTATTTTTTGTACTTTAGTTAGTTTATTTAATTGTAGTTATTTGTAGGTATTGTATTTAATTAGTTTATTGATAGTGTAGTGTTAGGTTTAATTGTAACTTAGGTTAGGATTTATTTTACAGGTAATTTTGTAATTATTTTAACTATTTTAGCTATTAAATAGTTCTTAACTATTTAATAGCTATTGTACCTGGTTAAAATAAATACAAAGTTGCCTGTAAAATAAATATTAATCCTAAAATAGCTACAATATAATTATTCGTTATATTGTAGCTATATTAGGGTTTATTTTACAGGTAAGTATTTAGCTTTAAATAGGAATAATTTATTTGATAAGAGTTAATTTTTTTCGTTAGATTTAAATTATATTTAATTTAGGGGGGTGTTAGTGTTAGACTTAGCTTTAGGGGTTAATCCATTTATTATAGTAGCGGCGAGATCCGGTCGGCAGATTAGGGGTTAATGATTGAAGTTAGGTGTCGGCGATGTTAGGGAGGGCAGATTAGGGGTTAATACTATTTCTTATAGGGTTAGTGAGGCGGATTAGGGGTTAATAACTTTATTATAGTAGCGGTGAGGTGCGGTCGGCAGATTAGGGGTTAATTATTGTAGGTAGCTGGCGGCGACGTTGTGGGGGGCAGATTAGGGGTTAATAAATATTATGTAGGTGTCGGCGGTGTTAGGGGCAGCAGATTAGGGGTACATAGGGATAACGTTGGTTGCGGCGGTGTACGGAGCGGCAGATTAGGGGTTAAAAATAATATGCAGGGGTCAGCGATAGCGGGGGCGTCAGATTAGGGGTTAATAAGTGTAAGGTTAGGGGTGTTTAGACTCGGGGTTCATGTTAGGATGTTAGGTGCAGACTTAGGAAGAGTTTCCCCATAGGAAACAATGGGGCCGCGTTAGGAGCTGAACGCTGCTTTTTTGCAGGTGTTAGGTTTTTTTTCAGCTCAAACTGCCCCATTGTTTCCTATGGGGGAATCGTGCACGAGCACGTTTTTGAAGCTGGCCGCGTCCGTAAGCACCACTGGTATCGAGAGTTGCAGTTGCGGTAAATATGCTATACGCTCCTTTTTTGGAGCCTAACGCAGCCATTCTGTGAACTCTAAATACCAGCGGTATTTAAAAGGTGAGGCCAGAAAAAAGCACGCGTAGCTAACGCACCCCTTTGGCCGCAAAACTCTAAATCTAGGCGAGAGTGCGCTAAAAAGCCTGCTCTAAAAATGGTCCGTTATCTAATAAATAATTCTAGTAAATGAAATAGTTTATATTTATTATAAAATACTGTACAGTATAGATCATAAAAATAAAACATACAATACATACATTTATGTCAACCGGTAGAAAGGTTAAACATTATGCATAAAATATTGTGTAAATGACTCTAGGATACATAGATACACTAGATTTCACAACGTTTATATGAGACTGCCCCACACACTTCAGTATGATGCACTTTACCTATTTCACAGTGGCACATTTATCATACAATTGTCTCTGTGACACTTGGTCACAGTAATACACTTTATCTGTTCATAGCAGTGAAGCTCAACTCCAGTCCTCATATGTCACTAACAAACCAGAATCTAAGGTTTAACCAATTTGAAGTGAATCAGTGATTGAGCAGTTGTCCAACCTAGGCAGGGAAATACTCACTCTGCCATGTTAGGAGTCCTTGAGGGTAGAAATGAGAAACACAGCTTTCTTTGATATATCATGTTTACAATAGCTACATCAGGAAAAAAAAATAATGAAGGCCAAGCCCTGGAGTACCCTTTGCCAATGCCCCAAGTACCCCGTAGACGTACCGCAGGTTGAGAAACTATGCTCTAAGGTACTGGATACCCTCTTATCTGTAATCAGTTTTCCTTCCATAAGGCAGGAAGAGTCCACAACTTCATGCCTTACTGTTGGGAAATACAACACCTGGCCACCAGAGGGAGGCAAAGACACCCCAGCCAAAGTTCTAAATATCCCTCCCACTTCCTCTATCACTCCAGTCATTCTTTGCCTTTAGTCACTATAGGAGGTGTCAGAAGATTTGGATAGTCCTGTAATGGGTATGTTCCCTTCAAGAAAGGACTGGAGTTTTAAGTAATCATGTCAACCTCTCAGTGGGAGTATTGATGAAAGTTAGAGTCTGGAGATGCAGGGAAAGTTTTTCTGCGAACCCATTCAGTCTGTCGCTAACCGCTCCTGAGCAATCAGTGTTGACGAGTTTCACTGCTTGCTGTTACACACTCAAGTCCATGTGTCATATCTGCTGTCCCTTTAAGTAGCAGATATCCTCTTTCAGCAAACTCTATAAAGGAGGGACTTAGACGTCAACCCAGTGCTTGATAATTGCAAGTGTATAGTATCCTGACTTCCCAGGAAACTCTGTGGATACTAAACTCCTAATATTGAAGCCTTTCAGTTATTATCCCTAAAGGGAACTTTACTTTTCAAACTCTCCTACTTTGGCCAAATCTAATAAGCTTTAACTAAGCTTTCCAATTCAAAACATCATAAGAAAAAAGCAGAACGCTAACTAAATCTCCTCACAACCTGTGTGCTGCGGATCTGCACACAGCACGCTGACGTCATCCGGACACAGACACAGGACGCTGCAGACACTGAACGCTGAACTCTGTTTGGAAGTAAACTGATACCAGCGTGTGCTGACTGAAGACTCCATTCCTCTGATGATACAAAGTAACGGTTACTTACTCAAGGACTTCAGACCTCCTATGACCATAGCCCAAGTATAATTTTCTTACATTGCTTCTATCTATGAACTGAATGTGTAATCACTGCTATAATTTGACTGTGTCAGCACACGCCTATCCTGCATTCTAAAAGACTCTCATAACAGTATTGAATTTAGTCTACTAAATCTCCTGTTACCATACTTACCCATTGAGAGTTCAGATTGTCTCCTTGTTAACTCCATAAGGGTCAGCTGCTGTGCTATTTTAGGGTTCCATGTAAATATCCATTGTTTACTTCGGAGCTCCATCTACCAATTATAATAACAACTCATCACTGTTATTGCTATATATTAGCAGACTCACAGTACAATTGAGTCCTGCTTATATAGGATTACCTACATTCATACTATTAGGCAACAAATTTATTAGGGAATATTGCAGAATTATCAAGCCCCAAAATTTAAAAGTCAAATGGATCCAGCCCAAATGACTAACGAAATAAGTACTCTGAACCAGAAGGTGGAGTTGCTAGCACAGGGGTTAACTGAATTGCAAACTGAGAACAATACTCTCAAAAGGCTAATGAATGATTACTTCACCCCTAAAGCAACTGATCATCCAGAACCTCAAATTAACCCTCCTCACCCTTTTTCAGGGGTTCGTGCAAAATACCGAGAGTTTAAAAACTCATGTTTATTATTGTATAGCATGAAACCTAAAACATACTGTACAGAGCGCATCAAAGTGTGTACAACAATATCTTATCTGAGTGGAGAACCCAGAGCTTGGGCGGACAGGTTCTTTGAATCCGGAGATCCCATACTGGATTCCTTGGATAATTTCTTCACAGCCATGTCCTCCCTATATGAGGATACAAACAAACAAAGTACAGCGAAACATAATCTAAGGTCTTTAAAACAAGGCAAAAGAGCTGTGGAAGACTATATAGCTGAGTTTCAACTCTGGGCCACAGACTCTCAATGGAATGTTATCAGCCTGAAGAATCAGTTCAGGCTGGGTTTATCAGAACATCTAAAAGACGAACTTTCACGAATAGAACTCCCTGACACCCTGGAAGCATTAATAAAGATCTGCATCTCAATGGACCGTCGTCACAGGGAAAGAAAACTTGAGAGACAAAATCCAGAATCCTACAGCAAGAAATATTATCCCCCACATGTTGAAAAACCCACCACATCTGCTATAGCTATGGAAATTGGAACACTCAAGGGTCCTTTGTCTCAAGAGGAGAAATCAAGACGCCGCCTGGCGAATTTATGCATGTATTGCGCTAGTAAGGACCATATAGTATCCGAATGTCCTTTGCTGAGCCGTCAAAAGAATGGTAAGAATTACCCCATATCTATCAATCTCTCCCCTAAAAAACACACCCAACTAACTATACCTATGTCTTTACAGTGGGATCAACACCTCTACCAGAGCGAGGCTATGATTGACTCCGGTGCTTTCGGAATGTTCATTGACAAGAACATAGTCACTGTAAATAAAATACCCTGTGTGTTGAAAGATAGTCCTGTGCATGTCAAAGTTATTGATGGTTCAAATTTTTTAAAAGGTCCAATTACACACCACACCATCCCTCTCCTAACCACAACATCATCAGGTCACAAAGAATATATTACATATGACATCATCCCCGGATCCATTTATCCTTTGATACAGGGTTACCCCTGGCTGCAAAAACACAATCCTAGAATAGATTGGTCTCAAAATAATATAAAACTTGATTCTCCATACTGCTTATCAACATGCTTTCCTTATGTACAATTCAATCATGTGGAACCAGCTCTACCACATGTATATGCAGATTTTTCTGATGTTTTCAACTTAAAAGAGGCTGAAAATCTACCACCTCATAGACCATATGACTGCCCTATTGATACCAAACCAGGTGCAGTCATTCCATTCGGTAGGATTTTCCCCTTATCTCAAAAAGAGTTAAAATTTTTGAGGGAGTATCTAGACGAAAACTTACGTAAGGGATTCATCTCACCCAGTACCTCCTCAGCAGCGGCAGGCATATTCTTCGTCACTAATAAAGATGGCACACGTAGACCCATAATTGATTACAGAGCACTTAATTCCGTAACCATTAAGAATAGGTACCCCCTTCCGCTCATCCCTGAGCTTCTCGAAAGGCTAAGTGATGCCAAGATATTCACCAAACTAGATCTCAAGGGTGCGTATAATCTTATAAGAATGAAGAGTGGGGATGAATGGAAAACAGCATTTAGAACCCGATATGGGTTGTTTCAGTATAATGTTATGCCGTTTGGCCTCACGAATGCACCAGCCACATTCCAATACTTTATAAATGATATATTCAAAGACCTTATGGATGTGTGCGTAGTCATTTATTTAGATGACATTCTAATCTATTCCAGTAATACATCTGATCATATCAAACATGTGAGATGGGTTCTTGCTAGGTTACGCGAACATAAACTCTATGCCAAAATGGAGAAGTGTTGTTTCCACGTAAACACTATAAAGTTTCTGGGTTACATAATTTCACCCAAAGGAATTAATATGGATCCCGAGAAAGTGTCTGCCATATTGAATTGGACCACACCTACTTCTGTAAAGTCCTTGCAACGCTTTCTGGGTTTTGCAAACTTCTACAGAAGATTTATAAAGAACTTCTCCACAGTTGTTAAGCCTCTCACCAGACTAACTGGAAAACAAAAATTTCTTTGGAACAACGAAGCTCAAATTGCATTTCAATTACTTAAAGATAAATTCTCTTCAGCCCGATTTTACAGCTTCCACATCTTGAATATCAATATACCCTAGAAGTGGATGCCTCCAACATTGGAATTGGAGCAGTATTATCTCAACAAAGCCTAACCAATCCCACATCCCTTCCGGTTGCATTTTATTCTAGAACACTAACACAAGCTGAACAACACTACTCTGTGGGGGATAAAGAATTGCTTGCGATAAAATGTGCTCTGGAACATTGGAGGCATGTACTCGAGGGTACCCCTAAACCCTTTTATATATTCACAGATCACAAAAACCTTCAGTATCTGAAAAACAACAAGACTCTGTCTTCTAGACAGGTCCATTGGGCTTTGTTCCTGGACAGGTTTGACTTTCTTATCACCTATAGACCCGGCTCAAAGAACATAAAGGCAGATGCCCTCTCTCGATCACTTAAACCTATCTTCGAAGAACAAGAGATTAAACATCTCATCCCACCACACAAAATAGTTGCATCAGCTACTTCCTTCTTATCTGAGATAACAAAAGCTATGCAGTCTGACAATGATATACCGGCTTGTTGTGAAAAGGATCTTAGAACAGGAATATATTCCTATAAAGGAAAAACATACATACCCCCATTACTAAGGGAAGATCTACTCAAACATTTTCATGATTCTCCTCTAAGCGGACACCCTGGAATCATAAAAACTAGAGAGCTTCTCAACCGATCCTTTTGGTGGCCGTTTTTAAACCAAGATATAGACAACTATGTAAATAAATGTGACACCTGTGCCAGAAACAAAAAAGACCATCATAAACCGTTTGGTCTTCTCTGTCCTCTGCCTGTTCCTGAAGTCCCTTGGAATATGATAGCCATGGACTTTATAGTAGATCTACCACCCTCTAACGGATACACCACCATCTTAGTAGTGATAGATCATCTCACTAAGTTATCTCACTTCATACCACTAAAATCATTACCAACAGCTATTACCACGGCGAAAATATTTGTTTCCCACATTGTTAAGCTTCATGGCCTACCAGAGTCAATAGTGTCCGACCGAGGAACACAATTTACATCCAACTTCTGGAAAGAACTATGTAGAATCTTGCATATATCCTCCCGTCTCTCTACTGCTTTCCACCCTCAATCCAATGGTTTGACGGAACGCACCAACCAAACACTCGAACAATATCTCCGGTGCTACATCTCACACCTCCAGGACGATTGGGTGGATTGGTTACCATTAGCGGAATTCGCATATAATAATTCATCCAATGCATCCACAAAAACATCCCCTTTCTATACCACTTATGGTTACCATCCGAAAACTTTACCAATGAGAGAGTTGGTAACGAATAACCCATCTGTATCCGACTTCACCCAAAACATCAAAGATTCACTACATCTCCTAAAAAAGCATCTAGAAGAAGCCAAGGCCACACAGAAAAGATACTATGATCCAAAAAGGAGTACACCACCTAACTTTAAAGTTGGGGATCGTGTCCTACTTTCCACTAAAAATCTTAGACTAACTGTTCCTTGTAAAAAACTGGCCAATCAATTCATTGGTCCGTATCCTATCATGAAAATTATCAACCCCAATGCTGTTATGCTGAAACTCCCTTCCACACTCAAGATCCATCCTTCCTTCCACGTCTCACTCCTGAAGCTATACCGTGGTCATAGGGAAGACCTGACAACGGATGATGACCCTACCTCAGTGGTGGCACCAGATCAGGATGAATATGAAGTGGAAAAGATCCTTGATTCACGATGCAGATTGAGGAAAGTGGAATATTTGGTTCATTGGAAGGGGTATGGCCCTCAGGAGGACTCATGGGTTTCCTTCTCTGATCTTCATGCTCCTCAACTTCTCTCTGAATTTCATGCAAGATACCCTGACAAACCGGGTGCGTTGTCTCGGGGGGAGGCGTCCTGACTGGGGGGATCTGTCATATCTGCTGTCCCTTTAAGTAGCAGATATCCTCTTTCAGCAAACTCTATAAAGGAGGGACTTAGACGTCAACCCAGTGCTTGATAATTGCAAGTGTATAGTATCCTGACTTCCCAGGAAACTCTGTGGATACTAAACTCCTAATATTGAAGCCTTTCAGTTATTATCCCTAAAGGGAACTTTACTTTTCAAACTCTCCTACTTTGGCCAAATCTAATAAGCTTTAACTAAGCTTTCCAATTCAAAACATCATAAGAAAAAAGCAGAACCCTAACTAAATCTCCTCACAACCTGTGTGCTGCGGATCTGCACACAGCACGCTGACGTCATCCGGACACAGACACAGGACGCTGCAGACACTGAACGCTGAACTCTGTTTGGAAGTAAACTGATACCAGCGTGTGCTGACTGAAGACTCCATTCCTCTGATGATACAAAGTAACGGTTACTTACTCAAGGACTTCAGACCTCCTATGACCATAGGGCAAGTATAATTTCCTTACATTGCTTCTATCTATGAACTGAATGTGTAATCACTGCTATAATTTGACTGTGTCAGCACACGCCTATCCTGCATTCTAAAAGACTCTCATAACAGTATTGAATTTAGCCTACTAAATCTCCTGTTACCATACTTACCCATTGAGAGTTCAGATTGTCTCCTTGTTAACTCCATAAGGGTCAGCTGCTGTGCTATTTTAGGGTTCCATGTAAATATCCATTGTTTACTTCGGAGCTCCATCTACCAATAATAATAACAACTCACCACTGTTATTCCTATATATTAGCAGACTCACAGTACAATTGAGTCCTGCTTATATAGGATTACCTACATTCATACTATTAGGCAACAAATTTATTAGGGAATATTGCACCATGTCAGAAGCACTGCTGCAAGACTGTCACACTTGAGAGGCTGTGTCTGTTCCACAGCATGGATCCTGGAGGGTAAGTTTTTATACATACACTTTAAAACGCTATACAGGGTCACAGTGTGGCTCCTTTTATACCTCGATAGGATCATGTGTTAATATCTCTCTCAGGGAGATTATTTGAACAGCTTGGGGTTTTATATCTGCTTAATGTGAGAGGTTTTTTGGGCTCATAGGCTTTGTTTTGGGCTTGGAACAAACAGGTTGGGCTCATAGGCTTTGTTTTGGGCTTGGAACAAACAGGTTTCACTTTCGTTTTTGAAGTGTTAAGCAACTAAAAATAGCTTAGCGCCCTTTTTCATAGCAGGGGAAGTCCTGTCTTACGCACCACATGACCGGGTGTGGTCGCTTTCATTTCCTTCGATCCTGCTGCAGACATCACGCCTGAGGAGAGCGTTTTCACTGTTGTTTTTGTCTCCTTCTGGGGGTATATACAAAGCTATGGAGGACTCTGATACCACATTAGAAGGTTCCACTCCTTCTGTCCTGAATAATAATTCCTGTTTATATTGTGAGGAGGCCTGCTCAATTTTGTTACATTTGCCTAAGCACTGTTCTAAAGTCTAAGAAGGGAGACAAGCCTGATAATACTCTTAGCGCTATTAGTCTCTCTGAGCTATCTACCTCTCAGGACTCTATGTCCCAGGAGATTGCTACCCTTTCTATGCTACTGGCTCCACATGCAGTTCCCCGCAGCACAATAAATCCTCCATCTGGAGGGGGATTTTTTCCTGAGGACTTTACCGCACAGTTACAATCAGTAGTTTCTGCTGCCCTGAGTGCTTTACCTTCCTCTGGTAAACTTAAATATTTGTCGGATTTAGTTATTATGTCCCAGCTATCCGAGGATGAGTTAACCTCTGTAGCTTCAGAGGGTGAACTTTCTGGGTCGGAGACTTCTGTGTCTAAACCTCCTACAGCAGAGGAACCCTCCTTTAGATTTAAAATTGAGCATCTGCATTTTTTATTAATGGAGGTTCTGTCTACGCTAGAGGTTCCAAAGGAACCTAAGATCCCTAAATTAGACAGGGTTTATGAAGACAGAAAGATCCCTCTGACTTTTCCTGTGCCCATTAAAATGGCGAACATTATTAGTAACAAATCCAAAAGAATCGGATCTTCTTTTTCCCCCTCGTCTACTTTTAAAAAATTATTCCCGGTCCCTGACTCTCAATTGGAAATGTGAGGTTCCATCCCTAAGGTGAATGGCGCTATTTCAACGCTTGCTAAGCGTATTACTATTTCCCTTGAGAATAGTTCTTCTTTTAGAGAGCCGATGGATAAGAAAATGGAAACTTATCTGAGGAAGATCTTTCAACATACAGGGTTTTTATTTCAACCAGCGGCAGATTTAGCCGCGGTTGCTGGAGCAGCTACCCACCGGTGCGACTTTCTGTCAGTGCTCATTGAGGTGGAAACTCCCCTCGAGGACATTCAGGAGAGAATTAAAGCTCTGAGAATTGCGAACTCCTTTATCTGTGACGCGCATATGCAGATTATTCACTTAAATGCAAAGGCCTCTGGCTTTGCGGTCCTAGCCTACCGGGCTCTCTGGTTGAAGTCTTGGTCTGCAGATATGACTTCTAAGTCCAGCCTCCTTTTGCTTCCATTCAAGGGGAAGATTTTATTTGGTCCAGGGCTGGACTCCATTATTTCTATGGTTACTGGAGGGAAAGGTGCCTTCCTACCGCAGGATAAGAACAGGTCTAAGGGACGGCAATCATCTAATTTTCGTTCTGACAAATCCCAACAACAGCAATCCTCATCCAAGTCCAAGAGTACTTGGAAGCCGGCTCAGTCCTGCAATAAGTCCAAACAGACTAAGAAGCCCGCCGAGAACAATTTGTCATGAAGGGGCGGTCCCAGATCCAGGATCGGATCGAGTAGAGGGCAGACTGTCTTTTTTCAGATGCTTGGGTCCTGGAGGTCGTAGCTCAGGGATACCAGATAGGATTCAAATCTCATCCTCCCAGGGGCACATTCCTACTCTCCAGACTGTCTACAAGACCAGAAAAGAGGGCTTCCTTTTTAAGGTGCGTACAGGACCTATCCTCTCTAGGAGTAATTGACCTGGTGCCTACAGCACAAGAGGTTTGGGGTTTTATTCAAACCTTTTTGTGGTTCCAAAAAAGGAGGGAACTTTCCGTCCAATTCTGGACCTGAAGTGCCTAAACAAGTTTCTCCTTCAAGATGGAGACTGTACGGCAGTGACGTCAGAGGCTGGTGAGGCAGTGGCTAGGATACGCCTTCATTCTTTAGATATCCTTTGTTGAAGAAATAGCAATGCACATGGGTGAGCCAATCACATGAGTTATCTATGTGCAGCCACCAATCAGCAGCTACTGAGCATATTTAGATATGATTTTCAACAAAGGATATCAAAAGAATGAAGAAAATTAGATATTAGATGTAAATTGGAAAGTTATTTAAATTTGCATATGGGTTTCATAGGGGTTTCATGTCCCTTTAAATGGTGTCTTGGAAAACTGGTCAACTTAGTATACATCTGATTTTAGTCTAAAAGGATTGTAACAGAAACTCTTGCCAGATAATGCTTGCTCTGATTATGAGATCTAGAAATCCATGCCCATTAAAATATGTTTAAAACATACTTTTTACTTTAATGCTGCAAATTATGCTTATAGATTCTTTCATTATTCAGTAAATATAAAAATGTCTTGATCCAGTGGCGGCTGGGGAAATTAAAAGATGGTGGGGCGCTTGACCCCACCCCTTTAAATAAAGCCACACCATCAGATGGCACTACCAATTCATTCATTAATTAAATAAATAAAAGGTAGACAGAAACACAGAAAAGCACTCGGGGGGGGGGGGAAAGGGAGAGAGAGACGGGGGGAGAGAGACACAGAGGATAGAGAGAAAGAGAGAGAGAGAGACACAATCACACACAGAGGGTTAGAGAGAGAGAAAGAGAGAGAGACACAATCACACACAGAGGGTTAGAGAGAGAGAAATAAAGAGAGAGTGAGAGACACAATCACACACAGAGGGTTAGAGAGAAAGAGAGATACAATCACATACAGAGGGTTAGAGAAAGAGAGACACAATCACACACAGAGGGTTAGAGAAAGAGAGACACAATCACACACAGAGGGTTAGAGAGAGAGACACAATTGCACACAGAGGTTTAGAGAGAGAGAAAAATAGAGAGAGACATAATCGTACACAGAGGGTTAGAGAGAGACACAATCTCACACAGAGGGTTAGAGAGAAAGAGAGAGAGAATCATACACAGAAGGTTAGAGAGAGAGAGAGAGAGAGAGAGAGAGAGACACAATCACACACAGAGGGTGAGAGAGAGAGAAAGAAACACAATCACACACAGAGGGTTAGAGAGAGAGAGAAAGAGAGATACACAATCACACACAGAGGGTTAGAGAGAAAGAGAGAGAGACACACAATCATACACAGAGGGTTAGAGAGAGAGAGAGAGAAAGAGAGAGAGACACAATCACACACAGAGGGTTAGAGAGAGAGAGAAAGAGAGAGAGAGACGCAATCACACACAGAGGGTTAGAGAGAGAGACACAATCACACACAGAGGGTTAGAGAGAGAGAGAGAAAGAGAGACACAATCATACACAGAGGGTTAGAGAGAGAGAGAGAGAGAGAGATACAATCACACACAGAGGGTGAGAGAGAAAGAGAGAGACACAATCACACACAGAGGGTTAGAGAGAAAGAGAGAGACACAATCGCACACAGAGGGTGAGAGAGAAAGAGAGAGACACAATCACACACAGAGGGTTAGAGAGAGAAAGAGAGAGACACTCAATCATACACAGAAGGTTAGAGAGAGAGAGAGAAAGAGAGACACAATCACACACAGAGGGTTAGAGAGAGAGACACAATCACACACAGAGGGTTAGAGAGAGAGAGAGAGAGACACAATCACACACAGAGGGTTAGAGAGACACATAAGGGATTAGATTCAGAGGGGGAGGAAGAGAGACAGAGAGAGAAAGAAAGAGACCATGGGGAAGAACAACACATAAGGAGAGAGATGGATAGATAGAGAGACACACACACACACACACACACACACACACACACAAGGGGGGGGGGGAGAGGGACCACTGCATTTTTAAGTAATAAAACAGCAGAGCTACATAGAGTTCAGAAAATGAGTCTATAATTTAGTGTGAAGTACAGAGGCAAGCTGCTAAGTTAGTGGGTGTAAAGTTTGAGTAAACAAAATACAAAAACGATCCTTTGCTGTAAAAGAGTAAAAAAACACTAAACCACATGCATTAAATTATCATTTTCACTAACAGAATCCCTTTCAGTAAAATCTTACTTTAATAAGATGTGGCTGAAACACTGCTCTCTGTGCCTCTCTTCCTGCTTTGTAAGGATTCAGGAAGTGACAGTGGCACATTCCACTGTGCTTAGAGGGGAAGAATAGAACTCTCTTTTTCACTTTAGCAAAGCTAGCAGCTTCACAGGACAGCAACAAAATATATGAAAGTTGTTTTTTTCCGTATTTGTTTTATATGATTTAACATCCAGCCCCAACCCTAAGTTCCACTTACTAATGCCTCTCACTGGATTGGTTCAGCCCAAATAGGACTGCCTCAAATAAGTAGTTAATGGGCCATGCAATGATCTTAACCACTTGCATCCAGTAGGTGGCGCAGCATGTTGTGTAATGGTGGGCAGACCTGCTTGTGCCTCTCCATTGCACAACATATAGCTGTGAGGAAAAAAATGCTGGGGAAAAAAAAATACAATTTTTTTTTTAAAAAGCCAATAAAAAATATATATATTTTTGCCCATATGAGATGTGAAGCACTGCCTCACCTGCCTCTAGTGACTGCACATCATGGTCAATTCTTCCTCTGGTACAGGAATGACAGTTTATGACCACCATAGACCTAAAGGATGCATACCTTCACATTCCAATACACAGGGAACATTTTCAGTTCCTGAGGTTTGCATTTCTGGATCAGCACTTCCAGTTCATAGCCCTTCCATTTGGCCTAGCTACTGCCCCAAGGATATTTACAAAGGTTCTGGGAACTCTTATAGCAGTTGCTAGAACATGAGGTATTGCAGTAGCGCCCTACCTGGACGATATCTTGGTACAGGCACCATCTTCTCGTCTAGCGGAAGAGCACTCTGAGTCCCTTCTAAGTCTTCTTCGATCACATGGATGGAAGATAAACTTGGAAAAGAGTTCTCTTATTCCAAATACCAGGGGGGAATTTCCTGGGTACTTTTAATGTTAGCTAACTCTGATGGATCTGTTTTTGCAGAAAAATACAAAGAAACATTATTGAGTTAAATCTATTAATGAATTGATAAGTAGTATATTGTAGCTTAAATCAATCTCTGAAATATTACTGAATAATTCAGTTCTTGAATCAAGCAGTTGATATATAAACAGTGTTGGTAAGAGTTAGAAGTATTTGTGAAACTTAAACACTTAAGGCCACACACTATTGCAACAATTGTTACAGATGGTACTAAAAGTAGTTACTAAGAACTAACAGGCTACGCAACAGAATAGATGTGATCAGGGCTGCCACTAGAAATTTTGGGGCCCCTGACTTAACCATTGACCAGGCCCCCCCCCCCCTTTGAGATGTGCAATTTTTGACCAGGTGACTAAAACGTATATGCACTTTATTCATAAGTGTCTATTTAAACTTGGAAATGTTGTGAAGGTAGTAACATACAGACACACTCATACTCTGAAA
The DNA here is from genome assembly GCF_027579735.1 of Bombina bombina. Lineage (NCBI taxonomy): Eukaryota > Metazoa > Chordata > Amphibia > Anura > Bombinatoridae > Bombina > Bombina bombina. Next base: position 683,753,310 of record NC_069502.1, on the reverse strand, counting down.
CACACACACACACTCACACATAAGGATTCACATATAGACACTCTAGCAGACGCAAAGAAACACACAAACACACTCAGACACAGACACTCAAACAGACACTCAGCACTTGATTACATTGACCTGACAAGTAATGAGGTAGACTACAGTTTTGTAAAAAAAAAAGGAGATTTAGAAAACAAAATATGGAGTTCTGATTATCTTTTTGTAAAGGAAGATGCCAACTAAATGATGCCAACAGCATGCAGTGGCTGAAAGGAAGGGCCCTGAACTGCCCAAACAATAATTTAAAGGTTAAATGGTAGATTGGTGACTTCCATAAAGGTCTCATTAGCCTCAAAGTCTGTAGAAAGATGTGAATAATCAGTAGTAAGGTCAAAATGTCCTAAAAAGGAACAGACAATGGACACACACACACAGACAAACTCAAACTTGCACATAAACCCAAGGAAACAATGACAGAGACAGCCTCAGAAAACACATAAAGACGTGCACACACACACACAGAGACACCCACAGAAAACACACAAAGACACACACACACAGAGAGACAACCACATAAAACACAGAAAGACATACATACACACACCCTCACAGAGACAGCCACAGAAAACACAGACATACATAAATACACACACACACCTTTACAGAGACATCCACAGAAAACAGATATACACACCCACCCTCACAGAGGCATCCAGAGAAAATACACAAAGGCAAACATACACACACCCTCACAGAGACACCCATAGAAAAGCTCAAAGGCATATGCACACACCCTTACAGACTTCCACAGAAAATGCACAAAGACATACACACCCACCCTCACAGAGAGACCCACAGAAAAAAATACATGCACACTCATAGACACAAACCAAAGCACAAAGACATAAACACAGACACCTACAGAAACACTTACAGGAGGAAACATTTATGCACCTTGCATCCCCTAAATCAACAGTGTGTGACATGCATGATAAAAAAAATTGCAGAAATTAAGAGAACACTTTTTAAAGTATCATATTTGTAAATGTGTAAACAAAAATAATTTTGTGAATTCAAAATTGTACATTAATGATCTGGGTAGATGGCTAGATGAAGAAAAGTACTTTTAAAAGGTTGACATATGTTTGTTTGTTTTTCCCAACCAAGAGCACCACTTCAAATATAGTGTACAAATGTTCCCATCTGTCAGCTGTACTTATGTATTTTGAAAATGCTGTACTCTATATGGTCTTGGTGGAACCATAAGCTGTGGTACTCATACCATTAGATCTGGTTTAATGCAGGATTTAGGCTTGTTGGTATGTATTTCAAAATTAAGTCAGCTGTAGTGTAAACTGAACAGTGTTAAGTTAACCTGTCTCATTTCAAACACTAAGCAATCTTAGTCTGAGAGTAACATTTTATGCAGATGTAAAACTCTTAGATAAAATGCCTCCTTGCATCTGGAAAGTCCTTGCATAAAGGGGCAGTAAACTGGAATGTAATGAAAATATATATAGTAATAAAAAAACTAATATCTGCCAAAAGCCATTTCTACATGGCTTTAAATATAGAATATATTTCTACAGCATTGTCAAATAATCATAAATACACTGCTACATATTGCTATAAAATGTGTTTTTAAGGACCCCTGGCCCCACCATACAACTACTACCACACTGAAGTTACAATCTGAAATTGCACAAAGAAATAAAAAACATTTGCTAAGTAAGTCCTACCTCCTCTGCAAATTAAAGTGATCTGCTGTCTGACTCAGGCACACACTGTACAAACAAAGTGCCTAATCTGTCTCACACTGTGCATAGTGGTTTAGTGCACACTCAAAAATCCTCTCAAATACTAATACTTTACTCCTTGTAATAACATTTCCCATGCTCAGTTAGGACTCTGCTGTAGTACCCACTGGTGGCTGCCAAAATTAAAAAAAAAAAATTTTTTTTTTTTTTAGTTCTTGCCTCATGGGGCCCCCTGGCCCTTTGGGCCCCTGACAGGAGTCACCCCTGTCACCCCCTGATGGCGGCCCTGGATGTGATATTATAGGAAACCACATATGCATATATATATATATATATATATATATATATTAATCTCCTTAGACTAACACACAGAGCACAAATTAAAATCCTTAGGAGTATTTCAATATTTGATAGGGAAACAGATTCTGTAAGACCGGTACTTACGTTTTGAGTAAGATTATTTAGCAAAGAAACTTGTCCAGATCCAGGAGGATTAACAGAGAAGGCAATACTCCGTTGTCGGTTACTGAATGATATAGCTGAGCAGGCGGCGTAACCGCAAATACTGGAGCTTGATCCGGATAAGAGGTAAGACACAGACTGAAAGCTGTGAGACTGCACAGCTGATGGTTGCAGCAATTAGCTGTGTGAGTGCTGGAAAGCAAGCTGTTAGCAGAGAGGTATACGTCAGAAATAAGCAATGCTGAAACTGATACAGGAATTTCCCACAAACTGCTAGTAATTAGAATGTTGCAATTACAGCTTAGTTGTTCAATTTTAAAACAGAGAGAAGTCTTGCTTCAGATTCAGATTGTCAACAACTTACATGAAACTTCAGAGTATTAACGAGAGAAGGTGAATAAACTTGAAATAGACAAAGTTAGAACCGGCTGGGCACAAGATCAGCTAGGATTTCCTAGACAGGATTCAAATTACCAAGTAATTTGTTAGAGGTCAGGTGAGGCTTTATAGGCTGGAGATGAAACAGATGATTGTTCCTCCTTAAAGGGGTATGCATGACAGTACTATAATAGACTCCATATCCATGAGGATATTTCTAAAAGATCAGAGATGTTGCAAGCTAACTTCTGCATGTCTTGCCCGTCGGGCCTCCTTGAGTCTCTCCGTGGCTCAGTGTATGGAGGTAATTGGACTCATGGTGTCCTGCATGGACATCATTCCTTTTGCCAGATTCCATCTCAGACCCTTACAACTATGTATGCTGAGACAGTGGAATGGCGGCCAATCAGATCTGTCTCAACAGATTGTGTTGGGCAAATGATTGAGAGACTCGCTCTTTTGGTGGCTCTCTCCAGATCATCTTTCCCAAGCCATGTGTTTCTTGAGACCGTCCTGGTTGAAGCTGAGGTTTGCCTGTTAGAGCCTTCAGTCTCTTTTATTCCCCTTAAGTTGCTCTTTGCTTGGAGGTGTTAGATCTCATGTTTTTGGCATTGGTTGCTGTTCCATTTACTCACTTCTATATCAGTCCTTTTCATCTTTGTATCTTTTTCCAATGATACAGGGACCTTTCTCAATTGTTTCTGAGGTCTCATTGTACATGTCTTTAATCTCTACAGATCCATCTGGGGTCTCAGAAGGCATAAGGAGTTTGGTTTCCTCAGGAGGCAAAGGTTACCTGTTTTAAATCTCCATGCAATATTTATGGATTTTTTTTTCTCTGTTTAAGATTAAACTAAATTACATCTGTAACATGTCAATCATCAGGGGGGATGTTAGAGCTTCGTAGTGATATGTTTACAATACTTAGGTTTTCAGGCAAAGTTTTAGTTTGTTCCTTTTGCTGGTTCTAGGAAGTTCATAGAATTTCTGCTCTTTTTTTTGGCTTCTAAGTTAAAGCTTTTGATTCATATAGTTTTCTTGGAGGCAGGTCAGCCTCCACCTCAGGGCCGCCACTAGAAATTTTGGGGCCCCTAACTTAACCATTAATCAGGCCCCTCCCCCCTCCTTTGACTTGTGCAATTTTTGACCAAGTGACTAAAACGTATATGCACTTTATTCTTAAGTGTCTATTTAAACTTGGAAATGTTGTAAAGGTAGTAACATACACTGAAACACACACACACACACTCACACATAAGGATTCACATATAGACACTCTAGCAAACACGCAAAGAAACTCAGATACAGACACCCAAACAGACACTTAGCACTTGTTTACATTGACCTGACAAGTAATGAGGTAAACTACAGTTTTGTAAAAAAAGGAGATTTAGAAAACAAAATATGGAGTTTTGATTATCTTTTTGTAAAGGAAGATGCCAACTAAATGATGACAACAGCATGCAGTGGCTGAAAGGAAGGGCCCTGAACTGCCTAAACAATAATTTAAAGGTTAAATGGTAGATTGGTGACTTCCGGAAAGGTCTCATTAGTCTCATTAGTCTCAAAGTCTGTAGAAAGATGTGAATAATCAGTAGTAAGGTCAAAATGTCCTAAAAAGGAACAGACAATAATCACACACACACACACACACACAAACTCAAACTTGCACATACACCCAAGGAAACACCAACAGAGACAGCCTCAGAAAACACACAAAGACATACACACACACAGAGACACCCACAGAAAACACACAAAGACATACATACACACCCTCACTGAGACATCCACAGAAAACACACAAAGACATACACACACCTCACAGAGACACCCACAGAAAACACAGCCATACATACACACACACACCCTCACAGAGACATCCACAGAAAACACAGACATACACACCCACCCTCACAGAGGCATCCAGAGAAAATACACAAAGACAAACACATGCCCACCCTCACAGAGACACCCATAGAAAAAGCTTAAGAACATATGCACACACCCTCACAGACATCCACAGAAAATGCACAAAGACATACACACCCACCCTCACAGAGATACCAACAAAAAAAAAAATACAGACACAAACCAAAGCACAAAGACATAAACACAGACACCCACAGAAACACTTACAGGAAGAAACATTTATGCACCTTGCATCCCCTAAATCAACAGTGTGTGACATGCATGATAAAAAAAATGCAGAAATTAAGAGATCACTTTTTAAAGAATCATATTTGTAAATGTGCAAACAAAAATAATTCTGTGAATTCAAAATTGTACATTAATGATCTGGGTAGATGGCTAGGTGAAGAAAAGTATTTTTAAAAGGTTGACATATGTTTGTTTGATATTTTCCCCAACCAAGAGCACCACTTCAAATATAGTGTACAAATGTTCCCATCGGTCAGCTGTTCTTGTGGATTTTGAAAATGCTGTACTCTATATTGTCTTGGTGGAACCATAAGCTGTGGTACTCATACCATTAGATCTGGTTAAATACAGGATTTAGGCTTGTTGGTATGTATTTCAAAATTAAGTCAGCTGTAGAGTAAACTGAACAGTTTTAAGTTAACCTGTCTAATTTCCAACACTGAGCAATCTTAGGCCTAGATTTAGAGTTTGGCGGTAGCCGTGAAAACCAGCGTTAGAGGCTCCTAACGCTGGTTTTAGGCTACCGCCGGTATTTGGAGTCAGTCAAAAAAGGGTCTAACGCTCACTTTTCAGCCGCGACTTTTCCATACCGCAGATCCCCTTAAATAAATTGCGTATCCTATCTTTTCAATGGGATCTTTCTAACTCCGGTATTTAGAGTCGTGGCTGAAGTGAGCGTTAGAAATCTAACGACCAAACTCCAGCCGCAGAAAAAAAACAGGAGTTAAGAGCTTTTTGGGCTAACGCCGGTTCATAAAGCACTTAACTACTGTGCTCTAAAGTACACTAACACCCATAAACTACCTATGTACCCCTAAACTGAGGTCCCCCCACATCGCCGCCACTCGATTAAATTTTTTAACCCCTAATCTGCTGACCGCCACCTACGTTATACTTATGTACCCCTAATCTGCTGCCCCTAACACCGCCGACCCCTGTATTATATTTATTAACCCCTAATCTGCCCCCCACAACGTCGCCGCCAACTACCTACAATAATTAACCCCTAATCTGCCGACCGCAAAGCGCCACTACTTAAGTTATCCTTATGTACCCCTAATCTGCTGCCCCTAACACCGCCGACCCCTATATTATATTTATTAACCCCTAATCTGCCCCCCACAACGTCGCCTCCACCTGCCTACACTTATTAACCCCTAATCTTCCGAGCGGACTGCACCGCTACTCTATTAAATTTATTAACCCCTAAAGCTAATTCTAACCCTAACCCTAACACCCCCCTAACTTAAATATAATTTTATTCTAACGAAATAAATTATCTCTTATTAAATAACTTATTCCTATTTAAAGCTAAATACTTACCTGTAAAATAAACCCTAATATAGCTACAATATAACGAATAATTACATTGTAGCTATTTTAGGATTAATATTTATTTTACAGGCAACTTTGTAATTATTTTAACCAGGTACAATAGCTATTACATAGTTAATAACTATTTAATAGTTACCTAGTTAAAATAATTACAAATTACCTGTAAAATAAATCCTAACCTAAGTTACAATTAAACCTAACACTACACTATCATTAAATTAATTAAATAAAATACCTACAATTACCTACAATTAAACCTAACACTACACTATCAATAAATTAATTAAATACAATATCTACAAATAACTACAATGAAATAAACTAACTAAAGTACAAAAAATAAAAAAGAACTAAGTTACAAAAAATAAAAAAATATTTACAAACATAAGAAAAATATTACAACAATTTTAAACTAATTACACCTACTCTAAGCCCCCTAATAAAATAACAAAGACCCCCAAAATAAAAAATGCCCTACCCTATTCTAAATTACTAAAATTCAAAGGTCTTTTACCTTACCAGCCCTGAACAGGGCCCTTTGCGGGGCATGCCCCAAAGAATTCAGCTCTTTTGCCTGTAAAAAAAACCATACAATACCCCCCCCCAACATTACAACCCACCACCCACATACCCCTAATCTAACCCAAACCCCCCTTAAATAAACCTAACACTAAGCCCCTGAAGATCTTCCTACTTTGTCTTCACCATACCAGGTATCACCGATCGGTCCTGGCTCCAAAATCTTCATCCAACCCAAGCGGGGGCTAGACATCCATCATCCGACGGCTGAAGAAGTCCAGAAGAGGCTCCAAAGTCTTCATCCTATCAGGGTAGAAGAGTAGATCCGGACCGGCAACCATCTTCTTCCAAGCGGCATCTTCTATTTTCATCCGATGAGGACCGGCTCCATCCTGAAGACCTCCACCGCGGACCCATCTTCATCCGGCGACATCCAACTGAAGAATGACGGTTCCTTTAAGGGACGTCATCCAAGATGGCGTCCCTCGAATTCCGATTGGCTGATAGGATTCTATCAGCCAATCGGAATTAAGGTAGGAAAATTCTGATTGGCTGATGGAATCAGCCAATCAGAATCAAGTTCAATCCGATTGGCTGATCCGATCAGCCAATCAGATTGAGCTCGCATTCTATTGGCTGATCGGAACAGCCAATAGAATGCGAGCTCAATCTGATGGTTGCCGGTCCGGATCTACTCTTCTTCCCGGATAGGATGAAGACTTTGGAGCCTCTTCTGGACTTCTTCAGCCGTCGGATGATGGATGTCTAGCCCCCGCTTGGGTTGGATGAAGATTTTGGAGCCAGGACCGATCGGTGATACCTGGTATGGTGAAGACAAGGTAGGAAGATCTTCAGGGGCTTAGTGTTAGGTTTATTTAAGGGGGGTTTGGGTTAGATTAGGGGTATGTGGGTGGTGGGTTGTAATGTTGGGGGGGGTATTGTATGTTTTTTTTTACAGGCAAAAGAGCTGAATTCTTTGGGGCATGCCCCGCAAAGGGCCCTGTTCAGGGCTGGTAAGGTAAAAGACCTTTGAACTTTAGTAATTTAGAATAGGGTAGGGCATTTTTTATTTTGGGGGTCTTTGTTATTTTATTAGGGGTCTTAGAGTAGGTGTAATTAGTTTAAAATTGTTGTAATATTTTTCTTATGTTTGTAAATATTTTTTTATTTTTTGTAACTTAGTTCTTTTTTATTTTTTGTACTTTAGTTAGTTTATTTCATTGTAGTTATTTGTAGATATTGTATTTAATTAATTTATTGATAGTGTAGTGTTAGGTTTAATTGTAGGTATTTTATTTAATTAATTTAATGATAGTATAGTGTTAGGTTTAATTGTAACTTAGGTTAGGATTTATTTTACAGGTAATTTTGTAATTATTTTAACTATTTTAGCTATTAAATAGTTCTTAACTATTTAATAGCTATTGTACCTGGTTAAAATAAATACAAAGTTACCTGTAAAATAAATATTAATCCTAAAATAGCTATAATATAATTATAATTAATATTGTAGCTATATTAGGATTTATTTTACAGGTAAGTATTTAGCTTTAAATAGGAATAATTTATTTAATAAGAGTTAATTTATTTTGTTAGATTTAAATTATATTTAAATTAGGGGGGTGTTAGTGTTAGGGTTAGACTTAGCTTTAGGGGTTAATACATTTATTAGAATAGCGGTGAGCTCCAGTCGGCAGATTAGGGGTTAATGTTTGAAGTTAGGTGTCGGCGATGTTAGGGAGGGCAGATTAGGGGTTAATACTATTTATTATAGGGTTAGTGAGGCGGATTAGGGGTTAATAACTTTATTATAATAGCGGTGCGGTCCGCTCGGCAGATTAGGGGTTAATAATTGTAGGTAGGTAGCGGCGACGTTGTGGGGGCAGATTAGGAGTTAATAAATATAATATAGGGGTCGGCGGTGTTAGGGGCAGCAGATTAGGGGTACATAGGGATAATGTAAGTAGCGGCGGTTTACGGAGCGGCAGATTAGGGGTTAAAAATAATATGCAGGGGTCAGCGATAGCGGGGGCGGCAGATTAGGGGTTAATAAGTGTAAGGTTAGGGGTGTTTAGACTCGGGGTACATGTTAGGGTGTTAGGTGCAGACGTAGGAAGTGTTTCCCCATAGCAAACAATGGGGCTGCGTTAGGAGCTGAACGCGGCTTTTTTGCAGGTGTTAGGTTTTTTTTCAGCTCAAACAGCCCCATTGTTTCCTATGGGGGAATCGTGCACGAGCACGTTTTTGAGGCTGGCCGCGTCCGTAAGCAACTCTGGTATCGAGAGTTTCAGTTGCGTTAAAAATGCTCTACGCTCCTTTTTTGGAGCCTAACGCAGCCATTCTGTGGACTCTCAATACCAGAGTTATTTTAAAGGTGCGGCCAGAAAAAAGGCAGCGTTAGCTACGCGGGTCGTTACCGACAAAACTCCCAAATCTAGCCGTTAGTCTGAGAGTATAACATGTTATGCAGATGTAAAAAATCTTAGATAAAATGCCTCCTTGTATCTGGAAAGTCCTTGCATAAAGGGGCAGTAAACTGGAATGTAATATATATCATTTGTGTATTGAGGAGGAAACATTTCTGTATGGTTTTAAATATAGAATTTCTACATCATTGTTAAATAATCATAAATACTGCTGCTAAAAAAAATGTGTTTTTATTGACCCCTGGCCCCACCATACAACTACTACCACACTGAAGTTACAATCTTAAATTGCACAAAGAAATAAAAAACATTTGCTAAGTAATTCCTACCTCCTCTGCAAATGAAAGTGTTCAGCCGTCTGACTCTACAAACAAAGTGCCAAGTCTGTCACACACTGTGCATAGTGGTTTAGTGCACACTCAGAAATCCTCTCAAATGCTAATACTTTACTCATTGTAATAACATTTCCCATGATCAATTAGCACTCTGCTCTAGTACCCACTGGTGGCTGCCACCCATTGGGCCCCTGAAAGGAGTCATCCCTGTCACCCCCTGATGGCGGCCCTGTTGTCCACCTAGATGGTTTTCTGGTAATTTTTCTTCTATTTCTTGTATTATTTTTTCTACCAATTGAGTGTTCTTCAGGCAGTTGTCTCAGATTGATTTATTTTTGCTTGGTGGTTATTTTGTATTGCCTTTTGTTTAGATCCAATTAGGGTTGTGGATTTAGTTTCTCAGTGAAAAAAATATGTTTCATATCCCTTTAAATGGGTACAGATTTATCAAATTGTTGTATTATTAGACAGAGTACTTTTTATTTAGCTTATCCTTTCTTTTTGCCCTGGCATGTTGAATACATTATGTTGTTTTAACAGTACCATGAAGAAAATGCTAAAATAAATGGTGTGCACAATAAATGAACTATTAGTGAATAAGCGCTTTACTCAAAGAATGTTCCAGTTAACTAACATAAATGAGGCTTCAACGATCAATTGAAAGAGATATGACCCATGATTTTTGTATGTGTTTTGGTCACACCAAAGTAGATCTCACTCAAAAGGAATAGTTGGAAACTTTACATGATAGATTTACCTGAATTTGACACTAAATAAATGCTAGATATAATAATGTAAATAAAGCAAAGATTAGCCTATGCATAATAAACAGATGCATTTTTAAAAATGAAGATGTTTAAATATTAAAAGGATAACTGTAAAGTTTTAGTCTCCATAAAGAAAGGGGTGCTACCATGTTGAAACCTTGGTTTTACTTATCTCGTCTGGTGAGGTCAATTAGGGACATATAAATTAATCTTTAGAGTGATAAAATAATGATTGTGAAGAATGTAGATCGGGATTTTAAAACCTGTCCTGGGCCTCCCTAACAGGTCAGATTTTCAGGATATATGAACTGGAGCACAGGTGAAATAATTAGTAAACATGGTTGTTGACTTGCTCTCATCCAAGGTAATTCTTAAAATATGGCCTGTTTGGGAGGCTTGAAGACTGGTTTAACAACCCTGATGTAGATTAATAGATCTTGAGTCAGTACTTACAATTCTCGTAAGATTTGGAAAAAAGACACAAACAATTTTCAGGAAAGGGGACAAGATCATCGTTTCAGATCAAGGCCTCCCAGTGGAAGGTTTCTTCTGTCTCATGTTCCAAGGAATCCTGTAAAGGCAAGAGCCTTTTTTTCAGTCAATTTAAGATCTGGAGTCTATGGGGCCGATTTACTAAATGTCGGACATGTCCACCCGACATCGCTAAATTCAGATGGAATACGCTATTGGCATTTAACATTGCACAAGCATTCCTAGTGAAATGCTTGTTAAATGCCTCCCCCCCCTGCAGATTTGCAGCCAATCGGCCACTAGCAGGGGGTGTCAATCATCCAGATCGTATTTGATCTGGATGATTGCTATCCACCGCTTCAGAGCTGGCAGATAAGTAAAGTTATGTTAAATCAGCCCCTATTGGTGTAAATGTTCCAGTTCCAGAATTCCTACTCAAACCTCTTTGTTGTTCACAAGAAGGAAGGGACTTACAGACCTGTTCTGATTTAAAAACTTTAAACAAGTTTCTCTGGGTTCCTACTTTCAAAACTAAAACCAGTTGAATTAACCTTCCTCTTGTTTAACAGATCTGAAGTATTATCATTTCCAAAGGTTTGCTTTTCTGGACAAGCATCTTCAGTTTGTTGCTCTTCCATTTGGTCTGGTTACCACTCCCAGAATCTTTACATCTCTTATGAGTGATAAAAGCATAAGGTGTGTCAGTGGTTCCTTGGAAAGGATAGTGGAAATGTTGGGAGAGCGCTTAATAGGCCTAGGCTTATAATTAGCTTAAATCTATATAAATATGGAGACTATCTGTGTAATATAGTATAATTGTGTTTATTTAGTTAAATTGTTGTTGCACACTTAAAGTAAAAAAAAAAACACGTGTATAAATTCTATGCACTATGAATGATTGCACAGAAAATCTTTGTACCATCTAAATTAAAGATGTTTGTATGATTGCTATCCTGGCATTAATCATAAAGCGTTTAGATACATTAAAATACAACAAACAAAGATGCACAAGGTTGGCCAACCTTAAAAACTAATTATTACGACGTCTGTGGAAAAATATTACTGTTACTTTTTGCATAAAAAGCCTTTAAAACCGTTATGTAGTAAGTTCCATTAATAGCAGGGTGGATAAAAATCAATGATTTAAAAAAAAAAAAAAAAAAAAAATCAGATTTTTATTTAAATCGGATTTTTTGGATTTAAATCGGATTTGGGACAAGCACTGTCTCCAGCTAATTTTTGGGCAAATATTGTCAATATCCAGTATCAGGGTCAAAACTTAAGTGCTGAGGAAGAGGAGATAGCTATGACATGGGTATCCAGCAATCATCCATCTGTAATGCCAACTATAATAAACTTCAAAGCTAAGGGGGAACCATTCAAGAAAAATATGTTTGCTGAAGATATTTTAAAGAAAGTCACACCAGTGAACTGGTGGAAGTTACTTAAGCACTTGGATTTAGAGACTGTTCAAGTAATGATTTAACTTTTAACAGCAGTAGCTTCTTCTGCAGGCGTTGAAAGAATATTCTCTTCCTAGTTCCTTTGGACTCATTCATTCTAAATTGAGAAATTGTTTGGGACCTGATAAAGCAGGAACGCTTGTTTTTCTTTTCCAGATTATGAACAAAGAAGAAGCTGAAGATGACGAGTGAGCTAAAGAGGACAGTATTTAAGTTTTTCATGTGTAGGCTGGGCTGACAGTCTAAGTTTCTTAAAATATATATATTTTGTTTAGCCAAATTAGTTAACAAACATGGATGTTTGTTTAAGCAAATGACATATGCTGTAATGTTATTGTTTGATTTGAATAAATCTATTTAAATTGTTATTATTAAGGTAATGATTATTTTTCTCCTTCCTAAGTACAACAGAAAAGTTGTCCTAATTATATTGATTAACCTATTAAACTGGGGATAAAAAAACTAATATGAAAAGTTGTTATTCTAAAAATCTTCATCTACTTGCATATTAAAGTTATACCAGCAAGAGTTAGTCTTTATGTAGAAAACTATTATTTAAATCAAGCCTTACTGACTAGTGATTTAAATCGTGAATTAAATCAGTTTGATTTAAATCAAATGCACCCTGATTAATGGTGTCAGTGGTTCCTTACCTGGACAATATATTGGTACCTGCTCAATCTTTTCTTTTAGCAGTATCTCTTACCAACAGACTTTAGTTGTTTCTTGTGTTTCTTCAAGAGCGTGGTTGGAAAGTAAATTTTTCAAAGCGCTCTCTGTTCCCTCAGTCCAGGATTACTTTTCTTAACATAATAATCAACTCAGTCTCCATGACTCTGTCTTTGACAGAAATAGAGAAGGTTGAAGTTACTTTCAGCTTGTGTAAATCTTCAGTCAGTTCCTTCTCCTTCTGTAGCTCTTTGTATGGAAGTCTTAGGTCTGCTGAAAGTGGCCTCAGATGCATTTTCCGTTTGCTTGGTTTCACGTGAGGCCTCTGCAGCTTTGTATGATTTTTCAGTGGTGTAGGGCTTACACTCACTTGGCTCAAATGATTCTTTTAGATGCCCTTAACTGGTGGATCAATCATTGGTCCATTGTTCTGGGGGCATCTTTTGTGCTGCCAATTAAATGCAAGTCTTTCAGGTTGGGTGCAGTCTGGGGGGCCCAGAGATCATAGAAATTTTGGGTACTTCAGGATGCAAAGTTGCTCATAAATATTTTAGTGCTCCATGCAATTTTCAGTGCCCTTTAGTTTAGGCCTCTCTTGAAGAAAGAGACTTATCTGCGTTTCTAGTCAGATAATTTAACAACAGTGGCTTACATCAATAATCATTGGGGGTCTCGCAGTTCCCTGACGATGAGGGAAATTTCCCGAATTCTGACTTGGGCAGAGAACCACTCCTGCATATTTTCTGCAGTTCATATACCAGGGCTGAGCAATTAAGAAGCAGACTTTGTCATCAATCCCTTCTTCCAGGGAAATGGTCCCTTCATCTAGAGGTCAGATTGTAGACCTATGGGGTCTTCCGGAGGTAGATCTGATGGCTTCTCGTCTGAACAACAAGCCCTCCAGATACTTTGCGAGGTCCAGGGATCCTCAGGTGGAGTTTGTGTATGCTCTAGTAGCTCCTTGGTTATTTCGTCTAGCCTACATGTTTCCTCCTCTTCTTCTGTTACCAAGGGTAATAGCCAGGGTCAAGCAAGAGGTCTGATCAGTAATTCTGATTGCTCCAGCCTGGCTTTGCAGGACTTGGTATGCAGATCTGGTACAAATATCCAGTCGTCATCAGTGGCCTCTTCCTCTGCACCATGACCTGTCTCAGGGTCCATTTTGTTTCATCATTATCTAAAATCTCTAAACTTGGCTTGGAGATTGGACGTATAGTTTTAAGACAGAGAGGTTTTTCCGATTCTGTCATTGATACTTTGGTACAGGCCCACCTGTGACAAAAACAATTTTTATTGCAAGGTTTAAAAGGCTTTATTTCCTGGTTGATGGCACATGGGTTCAATTGGCAATCTTTTAGAATTCTTCAATTTATTGAGAATGGTTTGGGTAAGGGTTTATCTGCTAGTACCTTAAAGGTTAAGATCTCTGCTCTTTCAGTTTTGAGGCCTTAGTCAAGATTAAGCCTGTGATTAAACCAATTTCTCCTCCTTGGAGTCTTAATTTGGTTTAAAGGGTTTTGCAGGTTCCTCCTTTTAAACCTATGCATGATTTGGATATTTAGCTTTTGTCCTGGAAGGTTTTGTTTATTTTGACTATTTCTTCTGATAGTAGAGTTTTTAAATTGTCTGCTCTTTGTTGTGAGTCTCATCTTATTTTTCATCAGGATAAAGCGGTCTTGAAAACAAAGTTTGACTTTTTACCTAAGGTGGTTTATGATAACTAAAATCATGACGTTGTTCCTACTTTTTGTCATTATCCAAAGAATTCTAATGAGAGGCGTCTTCATAATTTGGATGTGGTCAGAGCTTTGAAGTTCTATTTACAGGCTACTAGATTTTAGACAATCTTCTAGCTTGTTTGTTCATTTTTCTGGTTCTAGGAAGGGTAAGAAGGCTACTGCAGTTTATTTGGTCTCTTGTTTGAAGCTTTTTATTCATAAGGTTTACTTGGAGGCTGGTCAGTCTCCTCCTAAATGGATTACTGACCATTCTACCAGATCAGTTACTACTTCATGGGCCTTTAAAAATGAGGACTCGGTTGATCAAATTTGCAAGGCAGCTAGATGGTCTTCCTTACATGCTTCCTTTTACAAAGATATGACGAGTCCACGGATTTCATCCTTACTTGTGGGATTTATCCTCCTGCTAACAGGAAGTGGCAAAGAGCACCACAGCAGAGCTGTATATATAGCTCCTCCCTCCTCTCCACCCCCAGTCATTCTCTTTGCCTGTGTTAGTAATAGGAAGAGGTAAAGTGAGGTGTTAGTTTTAGTTTCTTCTATCAAGATATTTTTTGTTTTAAAATGGTACCGGTGTGTACTATTTTTTCCTCAGGGAGAAATTATCTGTCTGGATTCCCAAGAGGAATGAAGAGATCCTTTTTTCTCCCATGAGGTTGATGATCTTAGCAGACGTTACTAAGATCCATTCTGGTTCCCACAGAGTTCTGAAGTTAGTGCAAGAGAAATCTTCAGTGTGGAGACCGGTGTCATGCTACAAGCAGCATTGAGGTATGTTCAGTCTTTTTATTTTCTGAGGAGACAGGTTATATCAGAAATGGCTGACATTATTCCCTGTAGGGGAAGGGGTAAGCAGTAGACATATAGGGACTATGGGTTACTGATCTTACTGGTGCATACATAATATTCATTTTGGTATGAACGTTTATTATGGGCTTGACACTGGGGAACTGATTTGTTGATTAAAAGGCTGCTGTGTTTTTACTATGCAAGGCAGCAGGCAGACATATTGACTATGTGTTTTTAAGAGTACACTTGGGGATCACATGGCTATGTAAACCGCTTTCCATGTGGTTAGGGAGATTGTGAACATGGCGCCCATGCTAGGCGGAGTCTAGTTCGCACGCTCAGACGCGCAGTTTTCTTCTGACTAGAAGGCAGCAGACATTAGCTCCGATGGGGCCAAAAGTGGATAAGTCATCTCCAGATCGTTGTTGATTCAATCTGCAGTACCAGGTAGGCGTGGCGAGGTGCAGGGGTTGTTATCCTTGTTAAAGTTTTTTGCCATATATAAAAAGGTTTTTTCAGGGTGATTTAGCTTTGCTCCGTTGCTGCAAAAATTTTTGGAAAATTTTAACTGATTTGCTTAATTATTTAGTACAAAAAATCGTTGTTTAGTGCTGCACAGTAATATTGTTGCGCAGTACATTTTTTTTTTGTGGAAATTTGTTTACTTCACAATTAAATATCTTTTTTGGTGTGAATCCAAGGGTTACTCATGGAGTAAGGTTAGGATTCCTAGGATTCTGTCTTTTCTCCAAGAAGGATTGGAGAAAGGGTTATCAGCAAGTTCCTTAAAGGGACAGATTACTGCTTTGTCAATTTTGCTTCACAAACATTTGGCTGGTGTTCCAGACGTTCAGTCTTTTTGTCAGGCTCTAACCAGAATTAAGCCTGTATTTAGACCAATTGCTCCACCTTGGAGTTTAAATTTAGTTCTTAGTGTTCTTCAAGGGGTTCTGTTTGAACCCATGTATTCCATAGATATTAAGTTGTTATCTTGGAAGGTTTTATTTTTGGTTGCTATTTCTTCTGCTCGTAGAGTTTCAGAGCTTTCAACATTACAATGTGATTCGCCTTATCTTATCTTTCATTCTGATAAGGTGGTTTTACGTACCAAACCTGGGTTCCTCCCTAAGGTTGTTTCAAATAAGAATATTAATCAGGAAATCGTTGTTCCTTCTTTATGTCCTAATCCTTCTTCTAGAAGGAGCGTAAGTTGCATAATTTGGATGTGGTCCGTGCTTTGAAGCTACGGCTACCTCTCTTTCTTTTTGGCTGAGGAGTATCATCCATCTGGCGTATGAGACTACTGGACAGCAGCCTCCTGAAAGAATTACGGCTCATTCTACTAGGGCTGTGGCTTCCTTATGGGCTTTTAAAAACGATGCTTCTGTTGAACAGATTTGCAAGGCTGCGACTTGGTCGTCTCTTCATACTTTTTCCAAATTTTACAAATTTGATACTTTTGCTTCTTCTGAGGCTGTTTTTGAGAGAAAGGTTCTTCAAGCAGTGGTGCCTTCCATTTAGGTTCCTGTCTTGTCCCTCCCTTTCATCCGTGTCCTATAGCTTTGGTATTGGTATCCCACAAGTAAGGATGAAATCTGTGGACTCGTCATATCTTTTTAAAAGAAAACTAAATTTATGCTTACCTGATAAATTAATTTCTTTTACGATATGACGAGTCCACGGCCCACCCTGTTCTTTTTAAGACAGATTTATTTATTTTTTATAAACTTTAGTCACTTCTGCACCTTTAGCTTTTCCTTTCTCTTCCTAACCTTCTGTCAAATGACTGGGGGTGGAGAGGAGGGAGGAGCTATATATACAGCTCTGCTGTGGTGCTCTTTGCCACTTCCTGTT
Source organism: Bombina bombina (assembly GCF_027579735.1). Classification (NCBI taxonomy): domain Eukaryota; kingdom Metazoa; phylum Chordata; class Amphibia; order Anura; family Bombinatoridae; genus Bombina; species Bombina bombina. The sequence continues at coordinate 683,736,204 of NC_069502.1, read as the reverse complement.
AGCAGGAGGATAAATCCCACAAGTAAGGATGAAACCGTGGACTTGTCATATCGTAAAAGAAATTAATTTATCAGGTAAGCATAAATTTACTTTTTTCTCAGTTCTACCATTTTGATGTTGTTACTTCTTCTAAAGCAGCTTTTGGTAGGAAAGTATTTCAGGGAGCTGTTTCTGGACATTTGCATTTAAGGCAATTAGTGCTGACTCTTAAATAACTCCTTGTGCATGAGCACAATTTTATTTATATGAAACACATGAACTAACGCCCATTAGCTATGAAAAACTGTCAAATGCATTCAGATAAGAGGCGACCAGGAGTATAATTCTTGGGAGTAATGGATCATGGACTCTCACCACCATAAAATAAATTAATTTATCAATTAAGCATAAATTATATTTTCTAAAATTTTTAGAGATTCTGCAATCTAGTGGTGTATCAAATATTAACATACTTATGTTAAAGGGTATATAGTAACCTTATACACCTATGAATCTAGAAAATAAATTCATCTAAGTCTTAATAAAAACAGATATAAATTATAATCCTTAATGGTGTTATTGGTGTCTAAATACTTAATCCACAATATGTCTCTATTTTTAAGAACTAATTTGACAAACACATTTTGTAAATATAGACATTTTTAGAACAAGCAGTTTTTTAAAGTCAATCTATATTTCCTCCTTTCTGTTTGTTTTTTTCTCCTCGGTAGAGTGTGTGCTCCCAGCAACCTCTGTTTTGTTCTAAGAGTTCTTCTTTCATGGGAAAATCATTTATTTTACATAGACTAACTGGCAGATGGTAGCTTGTTTGACCCATCACTTATAAAGGGTGCTAAACTGGTTAATGTTAGTCCTATCTGTCGCATTGGGAATTTAAGAACTCTTATCAGCTTCTACTTTATAAATATAGCTATGTGTCTGAGTCTAATAGCTTATAAAGATATGGGAAAAATATAGCTTGTTTTTATGTAACTAGCTAGTTTAAAATTATTACAAGGAAGTATAACATTTTCACTTAAAAATGTAATGAATTTATGCTCATAGTCATCGTTTGTAATAAAACGTTTTACTCTTTGCTGCATTTTTTTATATGCATAAAGCTTTTGTTTATTTCAAAAAATAAAAATAAATTGCTTCTCAATAATTTATGATCATAGATCACCAGAATGTTATCTGCAGCAAAATGTAGAATATATCAGAAAAAAGTATGCAAGAAACATCAAGTATTTTTATTTCTGACCACTAGATGGAGCTCAAGTATCAGTACAACTTCATTTCCCCCTTTTCTAAATCATATTGAATTATTTACATTTTCCAGCGTTGAGAATACTGATAATCGCACAAAAACGTATTTTTGTTATTTAATATGTATAAGGTGCATTAAGTTAAATATAGGACAATATAAAGTTGTTTATGGAAAATGTACTGGTAGTAAGCATGTAAACATTTAGGTCTGCAAATGTAGCCCGTGAGGTTAAAAAAAAAAGGACAACGTAGACGCACTTAGGCGAAAGGGAAATAGAATTCACACTAACGGGTAATGTGATTAGAATTGTACGACTACACACTAACTAGTTGTGAACAAATACTGAGAGAAATATCAGTTATATTTGCATTTGTTGATTTTTACTTGTGACATATTTTTAAATGTTTTTGACAAGTTTCGAGCTGCAAGTTGTTAGACACAGTTTGATTCTAATATGTGAAGAATTGTATTGAAAGAAAAATGTATGTTATACCATATGACAATAAAAGCAATTTCAACAACAACAAAAAAAAAGGACAATGTTAGCTAACCCCTTTAACTGCTGAGGCATTTTCCCTGTGCTGAGCTGTTTTGGAGTTTTTAGATGCTGCTCAAATTTAAGTCCCACTGCAGGTAATTTTTTCAGTGATAGACCTCACACAGTTTTTTTTCCAGCAGCTCCAAACTATACAAATATTTTATGTATATATCATACATGTGAGAATTCTAACGCAAAATCTGTGAAAAAATATAAATTTTTAATAAAATTTTAATAAACAAGGCTGTAAAAATAAGTGTTTTTTTTGCTCTATAGTTAAAAGAATAAAGGGCTTTTCTTTCATGTAATTAGCAAGAGTCCATGAGCTAGTGACGTATGGGATATACATTCCTACCAGGAGGGGCAAAGTTTCCCAAACCTTAAAATGCCTATAAATACACCCCTCACCACACCCACAATTCCTATGGAGGTGGTGAAGTAAGTTTGTGCTAGATTCTATGTTGATATGCGCTCCGCAGCAGGTTGGAGCCCGGTTTTCCTCTCAGCGTGCAGTGAATGTCAGAGGGATGTGAGGAGAGTATTGCCTATTTGAATGCAATGATCTCCTTCTACGGGGTCTATTTCATAGGTTCTCTGTTATCGGTCGTTGAGATTCATCTCTTACCTCCCTTTTCAGATCGACGATATACTCTTATATATATACCATTACCTCTGCTGATTTTCGTTTCAGTACTGGTTTGGCTTTCTACAACATGTAGATGAGTGTCCTGGGGTAAGTAAGTAAGTCTTATTTTCTGTGACACTCTAAGCTATGGTTAGGCACTTTTTTATAAAGTTCTAAATATATGTATTCAAACATTTATTTGCCTTGACTCAGGATGTTCAACATTCCTTATTTTCAGACAGTCAGTTTCATACTTGGGATAAATGCATTTGTTTCAATCATTTTTTCTTACCTTAAAAAATTTGACTTTTTCCCTGTGGGCTGTTAGGCTCGCGGGGGCAGAAAATGCTTCATTTTTTTGCGTCATTCTTGGCGCTGACTTTTTTGGCGCAAATTTTTTTTTCTGTTTCCGGCGTCATACGTGTCGCCGGAAGTTGCGTCATTTTTTGACGTTTTTTTGCGTCAAAAATGTCGGCGTTCCGGATGTGGCGTCATTTTTGGCGCCAAAAGCATTTAGGCGCCAAAAAATGTGGGCGTCTTTTTTGGCGCTAAAAAATATGGGCGTCATTTTTGTCTCCACATTATTTAAGTCTCATTATTTATTGCTTCTGGTTGCTAGAAGCTTGTTCACTGGCATTTTTTTACCATTCCTGAAACTGTCATTTAAGGAATTTGATCAATTTTGCTTTATATGTTGTTTTTTTCTTTTACATATTGCAAGATGTTCCACGTTGCAACTGAGTCAGAAGATACTTCAGGAAAATCACTGCCCAGTGCTGGAGCTACCAAGCTAAGTGTATCTGCTATAAACTTTTGGTATCTGTTTCTCCAGCTGTTGTTTGTATTGCATGTCATGACAAACTTGTTAATGCAGATAAAATTTCCTTTAGTACTGTTACATTACCTGTTGCTGTTTCGTCAACATCTAATACTCAGAGTGTTCCTGATAACATAAGAGATTTTGTTTCTAAATCCATTAAGAAGGCTATGTCTGTTATTTCTCCTTCTAGTATACATAAAAGTCTTTTAAAACTTCTCTTTTTTCAGATGAATTTTTAAATGAACATCATCATTCTGATACTGATAATGGTTCTTCTGGTTCAGAGGTTTCTGTCTCAGAGGTTGATGCTGATAAATCTTTGTATTTGTTCAAGATGGAATTTATTCGTTCTTTACTTAAAGAAGTATTAATTGCATTAGAAATAGAGGATTCTGGTCCTCTTGATACTAAATGTAAACGTTTAAATAAGGTTTTAAATCTCCTGTAGTTATTCCAGAAGTGTTTTCTCTCCCTGATGCTATTTCTGAAGTAATTTCCAGGGAATGGAATAATTTGGGTAATTCATTTACTCCTTCTAAACGTTTAAACAATTATATCCTGTGCCATCTGACAGATTAGAGTTTTGGGACAAAATCTCTAAGGTTAATGGGGCTGTCTCTACTCCTGCTAAACGTACTACTATTCCTATGGCAGATAGTAATTCATTTAAGGATCCTTTAGATAGGAAGATTGGATCCTTTCTAAGAAAAGCTTACTTATGTTCAGGTAATCTTCTTAGACCTGCTATATTTTTAGCGGATGTTGCTGCAGCTTCAACTTTTTGGTTAGAAGCTTTAGCGCAACAAGTAACAGATCATAATTTTATAGCATTATTATTATTCTATAACATGCTAATCATTTTATTTGTGATACCATCTTTTGATATCATTAGAGTTGATGTCAGGTATATGTCTCTAGCTATTTTAGCTAGAAAAGCTTTATGGCTTAAAACTTGGAATGCTGATATGTCTTCTAAGTCAACTTTGCTTTCCCTTTCTTTCCAGGGTAATAAATTATTCGATTTTCAGTTGGATTCTATTATCTCAACTGTTACTGGAGGGAAGGGAACTTTTTTACCAAAGGATAAGAAAATCTAAGGTAAATTTAGGTCTAATAATCATTTTCGTTCCTTTCCTCACAACAAGGAACAAAAGCCTGATCCTTCATCCTCAGGAGCGGTATCAGTTTGGAAACCATTTCCAGTTTGGAATATATCCAAGCCTTATAGAAACCTGTAGCCAGCTCCTAAATACCCATGAAGGTGCGGCCCTCATTCCAGCTCAGCTGGTATGGGGCAGTTTACGTTTTCTTTTAAGGTACAGAATTGGCTTCAAGTTAAGGCCTCCTGCAAAGAGATTTTTTTCTTTCCCGTGTCCCAGTAAACACAGCAAAGGCTCAGCATTTCTGAAATGTGTTTCAGATCTAGAGTTGGCTGGAGTAATTATGCCAGTTCCAGTTCTGGAACAGGGGCTGGGGTTTTATTCTATCTCTTCATTGTACCAAAGAAGGTCAATTCCTTCAGACCAGTTCCGGATCTATCTATATTGAATCGTTATGTAAGGATACCAACATTCAAGATGGTAACTGTAGGACTATCCTGCCTTTTGTTTAGCAAGGGCATTATATGTCTACAATAGATTTACAGGTTGCATATCTGCATATTCCGATTCATCCAGATCACTTTTAGTTTCTGAGATTCTCTTTTTAGACAAGCATTACCAGTTTTGTGGCTCTACTGTTTGGCCTAGCGTCAGCTCCAAGAATTTTTTTCAAAGGTTCTCGGTGCCCTTCTGTCTGTAATCAGAGAACAGGGTTTTGGTATTTCCTTTTTTGGACGATATCTTGGTACTTGCTCAGTCTTCACATTTTCGCAGAATCTCATACGAATCGACTTGTGTTGTTTCTTCAAGATCATGGTTGGAGGATCAATTTACCAATCAGTTCATTGTTTCCTCAGACAAGGGTAACCTTTTTAGGTTTCCAGATAGATTCAGTGTCTATGACTCTGTCCTTGTCAGATAAGAGAAGTTTAACATTGATATCAGCTTGTCAAAACCTTCAGTCTCAATCATTCCCTTTGGTAGCCTTATGCATGGGAAATTTTAGGTCTTAGGACTGCCGCATCGGATGCGATCTCCTTTGCTCATTTTCACATGCGACCTCTTCAGCTCTGTATGCTGAACCAGTGGTGCAGGGATTACACAAAGATATCTCAATTAATATCTTTAAAACGATTATACGACACTCTCTGATATGGTGGACAGTTCACCATCGTTTAGTTCAGGGGGATTCTTTGTTCTTCCGACCTGGACTATAATCTCAACAGATGCAAGTCTTACAGGTTGGAGAGCTGTGTGGGGGTCTCTGACGGCACAAGGGGTTTGGGAATCTCAGGAGGTGAGATTACCGATCAATATTTTGGAATTTTCAGAGCTCTTCAGTCTTGGCCTCTTCTGAAGAGAGAGTTGTTCATTTGTTTTCAGATAGACAATGTCACAGCTGTGGCATACATCAATCATCAAGGAGGGACTCACAGTCCTCTGGCTATGAAAGAAGTATCTCGAATTTTGGTTTGGGCGGAATCCAGCTCCTGTCTAATCTCTGCGGTTCATATCCCAGGTATAGACAATTGGGAAGCGGATTATCTCAGTCACCAAACGTTGCATCCGGGCGAATGGTCTCTTCACCCAGAGGTATTTCTTCAGATTGTTCAAATGTGGGAACTCCCAGAAATAGATCTGATGGCTTCTCATCTAAACAAGAAACTTCCCTGGTATCTGTCCAGATCCTGGGATCCTCGGGCGGGGGCAGTGGATGCATTATCACTTCCTTGGAAGTATCATCCTGCCTATATCTTTCCGCCTCTAGTTCTTCTTCCAAGAGTATTCTCCAAGATTCTAAGGAATGCTAGTTTGTCCTGCTGGTAGCTCCAGCATGGCCTCACAGGTTTTGGTATGCGGATCTTGTCCGGATGGCCTCTTGCCAGCTGTGGACTCTTCCGTTAAGACCAGACTTTCTGTCGCAAGGTCCTTTTTTTCCATCAGGATCTCAAATCCTTAAATTTTAAGGTATAGAGTTTGAACGCTTGATTCTTGGTCAAAGAAGGTTTCTCTGACTCTGTGTTTAATACTATGTGACAGGCTCGTAAATCTGTATCTAGTGAGATATATTATAGAGTCTGGAAGACTTATATTTCTTAGTGTCTTTCTCATCATTTTTTCTTGGCATTCTTTTTGAATACCGAGAATTTTTCAGTTTCTTCAGGATGGTTTAGATAAAGGTTTGTCCGCAAGTTCCTTGAAAGGACAAATCTCTGCTCTTTCTGTTCTTTTTTCACAGAAGGATTGCTAATCTTCCTGATATTTCATTGTTTTGTACAAGCTTTGGTTCGTATAAAACCTGTCATTAAGTCAATTTCTCCTCTTTGGAGTTTGAATTTGGTTCTGGTGGCTTTTCAAGCTCCTCCTTTTGAACCCATGCATTCTTTGGTCGTTATATTACTTTCTTGGAAAGTTTTGTTTCTTTTGGCCATCTCTTCTGCCAGAAGAGTCTCTGAATTTTCTGCTCTTTCTTGTGAGTCTCCTTTTCTGATTTTTCATCAGGATGAGGCGGTGCTGCGAACTTCTTTTGAATTTTTTACCTAAGGTTGTGAATTCTAACAACCTTAGTAGAGAAATTGTGGTTCCTTCATTATGTCCTAATCCTATGAATTCTAGGAGAAATCATTGCATTCTTTGGATGCTGTTAGAGTTTTGTATTATTTGTCATCTTTTCCGGTTCTAGAAAAGGCCAGAAAGCTTCTGCCATTTCTTTGGCATCTTGGTTGAAATCTTTATTTCATCATGCTTATGTCGAGTCGGGTGAAACTCCGCCTCTAAGGATTACAGTTCATTCTACTAGTTCAGTTTCTACTTCCTGGGCGTTTAGGAATGAAGCTTCGATTGATCAGATTTGCAAAGCAGCAACTTGGTCCTCTTTGCATACTTTTTCTAAATTCTACCATTTTGATGTGTTTTCTTCTTCTGAAGCAGTTTTTGGTAGAAAAGTACTTCTGGCAGTGGTTTCAGTTTGAATCTTCTGCTTATGTTTTTCATTTTATTTTGGGTGTGGATTATTTTCAGCAGGAATTGGCTGTCTTTATTTTATCCCTCCCTCTCTAGTGACTCTTGTGTGGAAAGATCCACATCTTGGGTAGTCATTATCCCATACGTCACTAGCTCATGGACTCTTGCTAATTACATGAAAGAAAACATAATTTATGTAAGAACTTACCTGATAAATTCATTTCTTTCATATTAGCAAGAGTCCATGAGGCCCGCCCTTTTTTGTGGTGGTTATGATTTTTTTGTATAAAGCACAATTATTCCAATTCCTTATTTTATATGCTTTCGCACTTTTTTCTTATCACCCCACTTCTTGGCTATTCGTTAAACTGAATTGTGGGTGTGGTGAGGGGTGTATTTATAGGCATTTTAAGGTTTGGGAAACTTTGCCCCTCCTGGTAGGAATGTATATCCCATACGTCACTAGCTCATGGACTCTTGCTAATATGAAAGAAATGAATTTATCAGGTAAGTTCTTACATAAATTATGTTTCCTCATATAAGTAAGTAAGGACATTTGGGTGTGTATGTGTGTGTATATAAACAGTATGTATATATATATATATATATATATATAAATATATAAAACTTTGATTTGCACGTAGGGCCTCCCTTGAGCCTCTACTCAAATATCACATTGATCAGCTGGCTATTAAAACTGAAATAGGGGCTTTATTTTAAAGAGCTGCTTGTAGACTTTAAAACAAGTGGTCACTGGGGTCTCTAATTCTTTTTATTTTTTGGTGTTTTCACTTTAAACCCTCAGAATACTGTTTGAAAGAGCAGAAAATTGCCTCTCAAAGGTGGGTCCTGGGGGTCTCTAGGGACTGAGTGGTTAAATACTTATCCTCCATCCAGCTCCCTTAAACCCCTTCCAGCATTCCAGCACTTTTATGGGCCTCTGGGGTGATTCTGGGCCACTTGACCACGTTATTCACCAGTAAGTGCAGGGAGAACAGTGAAAAGCTCCAACCCCCCACCCAGATAAGGACGCATGTTCGTCATCTGCACTTACAAATTAGAACATGTCGTTTTGCATTTTTATTGTTTTAAGAGGGTGTTTTTGCATCAACAGTCATCGATAACTATGTATTTAACCCCAGAAAAGGGTTAAACACATTGTTAAATTCCTTCTTGGAAGCCACAAGTATTGTATCTTTGAAGAAGGAAAATAATGCTTAGTCATTAGTAGGATAATAATGCTAAGACAATTATGAGCAGAAGTCGTACATACTAACCAATGATTGCTGGTTTCCTCCCTCTTCCTAGTGAACTGCAAAGCTTTCCATTACCTATGTGTTTAACTCCTTTGCAAATAAACTCACAGCTAGCTAGGGTCAGTAATAAAAAAATGAAATGTACTAACAAATTACAGCAGAATGTTTCTTTAGGCCCATTTCAGGATCTACAGCACAAGTATATGCTATAAGACTTGACTCTGGTAAGGGAAAACAGAAAGTAGCTTTAGGAAAGGTAAATTTAATGAAATGCACATCTGAGGTTAAGAAAAACTCAACACACTATGCTCTGTCTCAAATTGGTAGCACCATACTGTTCCTCATCTCACTCTCTGCTCTATCTTGTACTCTTTTTCTTAAAGAAACTTAAGGCCGCTGTAACCCTATATAGGAACACCCATTGCCGTAACAGACTATGCCCCTTGCTTGTGTGACAGCATCTCTAGACTGCCCAAACTCTGACCTTTGTCTGCTTAGCCTGCTCTAGACTGAAACACCCCAGGCCTGAGCTGATCAGGTCCTACCTGAAAAGCTTTGCCAAAGCTTATTATAACCTTCTTGCATTTTGTGGTCTTGTCTTGCTGCCCATCCAACTTGTCTGCCTTCTTTATAAATGTCCCAGGGGCACAAACTTATACCTGGGACCACCTAAAACCTGCCCTGATAAGATCCAATGCCCCCAGACTGCCTCAGCTCTGACCAAAGCCCATTGATACTGCACCTAGATGTTTGTGTCCCTTTGCCAAACTTTCCATTGTTTATCTTCTGCATAAATCAACATTATAGTGATTCACTTTTTTGTCTTGCAAATGCAACTTTGAAGCAGTATTTAATCAGTTACTACAACTACTGAAACTAGTAATAACTTTGGACAAAGTGGGGTGCACTAATGAGCCATTACTTTACATAACTATAGATTCAATTCACATTTTTACCTATGACCTATGCTATATATATATGCAGCCTTTCTTTATTTTATTTCATGTTCTACCAAGACATTACAACAATAACAAATAAGTATATTTTTTTATGTGGGTAGATTTGAACACTCTGAAAACAAATTCTTCAGCGATCACCCAATTTAACTTTTTCTTGTCCCACAGATCTTTTTTTTTTATTTTGGAGGCAGAAGGTTTGAGGTCTGCTTCAAAAGCACTATTTATTACTTTAATTGTAGAGCAACAGCAATAACGTCAGAAGCTCTATTGATTAATCACTGCTACTTGTGGTCCATACCGTCGTCCATATATCCTGTCTTGCAGAAAGAATGTTTATTGCAAACATTCACACATATTAGTGAATGACTTCAAATCCAAACTTCATATAGCTGAATCATCTGAGTTTCAGCTTACTCAGACAAATAACAAGTACAAACACAGAAAAAAACTTGTTTAAAAAGAATGGATGTGTAATGTTTATGTTGGACTGGACTTTTAGAACATTTGGAGATTTCCCCTTATGCCTCCCAAGTATGGACTGATAAACTAGCCAGGTATAATCTCAACTTTAACAGATGAATAGAATGCACTTTTTTTTTATGGCAGAATTGCATAATGGGTAATGCCAGATTATGACATGTCTTGTATATGTGGCTCTGTGGGAGGAGATAACAGAATGTGCTATTTTTGAAAGGAGAGGGACTCTGTGGTTGTTGGAAATGAACAATACTAACCTTCATTTTAATAAGAGAGTGATGTACCATTTTTTCTGATATATATATATATATATATATATATATATATTCAAAAAAGATTCTTGCAACCAATTATTATAGAGTTCTGATTAGAGCCCCCAACCCATTAAGCAATGTCCAAAAGAGGTGATCCAACACTAAAAAGGAGAATCATAGAAACTACAAACAGAATAAGCAGGCTGCAGGAATGTAGCGAGTTTGGCCTAGTTTCCATTGAGGTAGTAAAGTTTGGAAACTGGTGGTAACTTAAAAAATCTCCATAGACTTTAATGGAGATACATTTTTTTACCACCAGTTTCTAAACTTTACCACCTCAATGGAAACTAGGCCTATGTTGGATTTACAGACATTTTATTTGGGCTGTGCTTCTTAATATCCTGCAATAAAATGTGTCTATGCATCATGGTCAAATACATGATAAATGTTTTTTTCAGAGTAAACATTTTACCATCTGTGATCCTTATTTTAGACAGAGTAAGATATTTCCAATGGTATGAAAATCTTAGTGGGTGTGGCTAAGTGTGTGGAAGAGAGTGCAGGAAAAAAAGTGAGACTATTTAAGTAAAGAATGTGCACAAATGTGTGTACAGTTCCTCAAAACCCTGAGGTAATAACAGTATTAATAATGAATGTAATATTTCTAATTCATGCTGGTTAAATGGCCCCATACCTATCAATATCTCTGTCAAGGTGTGTTGTTTCAGCCTACAAAAAAGCAAAATCCCCAAATGTTTCTTGGATCTTGTGCACATAGATACAAATATGAGGAAACCCCAATGAAGCATGAAGAGATAAAGGAAAATAAGAGTTTGAAGGAAAGAGGGGTTCTTAAATGAAAGACACGGAAATAACATAAATTGGGGAGTTGAACTTATAAGAGATAACAAAAGAGATATGAAATGATGGTGGATATTGAAATAAAAGAGCAGAGATGAAATGATATGGTTTGAAATGAAAGTGTGACAGAGTGAATACGAGGAAATAAAAATGAAGAAGGGCAAGGGGGAGGGAAAATGAACTAAGTGGAATAATTTAACTGAATATTCACAGAGGAGGATGAGCTGAGTGGGAGGGGTGGTTTGAGTCAAGCAATTTATATACATAGAGACAGTAAGAAAGACAGATGAGATAAACACCTGACTGAAGCCCAGATGAGGCAGATTAATTGTGTGGGGGAAAAAAAGATGTCAGATAGTGAAATAGTTGTAACAAGATAATCAAAGATAATAATATAAGACAGGAAATGAAAAGATAATTCAAGTGTGGGAGAAACACTGGAAATTAAGTATGGGCAGCAATAATAAAGAAAGAAAATGAATGATAGATACATTTGTACCATTATAGTAAGTACATGAAATTAAATAAAAAGGTGACAGTGTTATAATATTGCCACAAGAAAAAAAAATTGTGACGCACAAGCAAGCCCTAGTGATAATATGGCCAAAGTGATAAAATAGCCATGACAAAAATCTGATAGCAGCTTGCATTGTGATAACTGCAAATAGTCAAGTAGAAGACATTTTAACTCCAGGGACCAATATATCAAGGGCCGAATGGCCCCTGATGTCCCTGTTTCCGCACGAGCCTTCAGGCTCACCGGAAACAGCAGTTATGAAGCAGCGGTCTTAAGACTGCTGCTCCTTAACTGGTCCGCAATCAACCTGATCACATGCGATCGGGTTGATTGACACACCCTGCTAGCGGCCAATTGGCCGCAAATCTGTAAGGTGCGGCATTGCACAAGCAGTTCACCAGAACAGCGTATGCTGTTGGCATTCAGCGATGTCTGTCGGACATGATACGCTACAGCGTATCATGTCAGAAAAGACATTGATAAATCGGCCGATCTAACACAAAGAACAACTATTCCAAATATAGATTGATAAAAAAGATAAACAATAATCACAAACCTTTTTAAGAATAAAAACACCTCCCTCAACACCACACTTTATCTAAATCACTAATGCCTTAATATTTGAGCATTTAGATCCATATTAGTAGACACATTTTTAGGCATGAAGATTCAAAATTGTTTTTCGCAGATCATTTGTTTTTCGCATATCATTATTTTTCACATAACAATTTTTACTTTGACATTTTGGACCTGTATATTATATTTTACAAAATACCGTACTCTAACATAACTAGCTATAAAAAAACTTTGCCTGATACAAACTTTACTTCATTTTTTACTACACAAAATGTGAATCCTATCACAGGTTTATCACCTTACAATTATCAAATTTCCTTTTCAGTATATATTTTTTCTATAGCCTGTTCTATTGGCTGATAGTGGTCACAAGCACCCAATAGTAACACAGATTGCCCACCAATGATATCCAATAGCAATCTACACTGCCCTTTATAAATGCCCCTCAGAGTGTTTAATGGCATCTTGATAAAGGCTACGGCCGAAACGCGTAGAGCTGCCTACACTCTGAAACATTGTACCTTTAACCAGGTGTTTTTGAAAAAAACGGTTATATTGCAAAAAACGTTCAGTCAAAAATAGCCGGTCACATCAGAAAAAAGCCGGTAATTTGAAATTTGAACCCGTTTTTGCCGCCAAACGGATCGTAAGAAATCCAACTGCTGCTACATTACTGGTGCTGCAGAACATTAGTTCACCCGAGGAAATCCAACTGCTACTACTCACTGGTGCTGCTATACACGATTCCAGCTAAGGATCCAGAAGTCCATACTGACAGAGAGTATTGGGACACAGGAACACCTAAAGAATTTTACACCTCATTTGCGAAGTACAGTCCATACTGACAAAGAGTATTGGGACACCGCAAGCTACAGGAAACCCCATAAGACTTTCTAACAAAGAAAACTCCATTTGGAATTAGATACCTGCTACCAGACCGGAGTCCATACTGATAAATAGTATTGAGACCACCACCATCTACAAAAGTACCCTTTTTAGCTATTACTAATAGCGTATCCATATGAATGCATTCCAACGGATCCCACTATACCACTAAGTAGTTTTGGGAACCACTACTTTCTAAGGTACTTTTAACAAAAAGTGTTTATAAGGCACTGTTCTAATAATCAACAGCTCACATAAATACCATACCTTACTTGAGCTGTAAGATAGAATTTTTTACAAAAGCTTTTTTATCCATTTTTTATCCACTGCAGTGAGATACACACAAGCCACATATACAGTGTGTAAACATATATTTTTATGTCTTTTTAAATTTGTTATTTTTAAACCAGCTTATTTCTTGTATTTCTTGTAATTTTTGCTACTTGTAACTGTTACAACTTATATTGGCTACCTTGTACAATATAAAAATTGTCACATTTTGTACATTACCCTTGTCTTACTTTTCTTTTTTTATTACATATATTAACCTTTACAACTCTATTATTTTACCACCTTACTTAACATATACAAATTCTGTAAATTCAACATCAGTTTAGCTATCACGTTATAATACGATTCAAAGCACTTTTTTAATATATATATATATATTTTTTAAAACTAAAATATATTTTCTAAACGGCTCCCCTTCACCTGTTCTTTTTCTATTGATAAATCGGCCCCCAAGTCTTGTTGTCCTATATTTATATTTTTGGGTTTTATAACATCTTTTGATATGGGAGTTTTTTTCTTTTATTGAGTTTCAGCACAACACACTGGGGGGAGGGTGTTATGGTACATACACAAATGCTGCTGTCTGCTTTTAAAATAACTTTATTGATATTAAAAAAATCATGCAAACAGCGAGATTATGCATTGATTTCTGCCGCTTTCCAGCTATCTGCCAAGCCTGTGTCATAGGCATATTAAACTATTAGAATATACACATATTCTAATACCCTGAGTTATTGATTTAATAACAAATAACAGTAAATAACCATAACCTAAAATTAAACCATATGTTAGGGGTAATATGAACCTGACGGCAGCCATCTTGTTCCCCGCGGCCATCTTGTGATGATTAGCATCCATTTTGTAATGATTAGACTTTTATTATAGTGGTTTATTATGTAGTAAGAAATATGCTGATGTTAGGGAGACTTGCATAGATATAATAGCCCTGAGAATGACCCTGAAGATGTGCATTGTTATCTCTACAAGATGTCAAACGGCTGTGATTTGTGCTGGGCTAGGAGGCCCAGTTACTGTTTATCTGTAGTTAGATATTCCTGTAGAAATGACTCCCTAACACTCCTTTTATTCCAATTATATTTTCTATGAGTTTCTTTGTTCTTATAGAAATACCATGTGAAATGATGTAATTATGAATATGTCACTTGTTAAACCTATATGCTGTAACTCTTGTCTGCAAGGATATCTGACAAATGTGATGTACAACTTACAGGATGCCAGATGTTTTTCCTCATCTTAGAAATGAGCTAATGACTACAGATTTCAATGTATTCTGGAATGTATATAAACTGGCTAACCTGACCAATAAAGTTAGAGCTGTTCGGCAAACATATCCTTGTGTGTTCTCTGAATGGCTCTCCAAGTACTTGAAAACACTTTGCAGGGTAGATACCAGAGTCCTGAAGCAGAGGAGAACAAGAGGGTCGTGGTCCTAGAGGAGTCTCCTTACAAATGGTGTCTAGAAGTGATAGCTTGTCAAGGGGTGAGTAAAACACTTGTTTTGCACTGTTTTTTGCTTACCCATTGTCAAACTAGAACCCTATAGGACCAGACACTCAGGTTATCTATAAAAAAAAATATAGTGGGGAATGTGTATGTATGTTATGCATATCTGTGTATGTTGTGTATATATGTATATTTAAGGTGTTTTTAAGGTGTTTTTTTTATGGAACTTCTTTTGGTAAAAATTGTTTTTGGTTATAAAGTAGTATCTGAGGTTAGAGGCCTCCAAGAGATACATGATTACATGGTATCTGAGGTTAGAGTCCTCTGAATGATACATGTTAATTGTTTTTATTTATTAGATATGGTATCTGAGGTTAGAGTCCTCTGAATGATACATATTTATTGGTTTCGGAGGTTAGAGGCCTCCAGTGACATATGATGAGGTTAGAGGCCTCCAGTGACATATGATGAGGTTAGAGTCCTCTAGAGACATATGTTTTTATTGGTTAAAATATAGTATTTTAAGGTTAAAACGGAGTTTGAGTCTCTGTTGGAATATAAGGATTTAATGTGGTATATAGTGTTGTATGCGGTATATATGTTGTAAAATAAAGGGGTATAATTCGTAAAATTTATTGCATATTATCCATAAACTCTGGTATCAGCCTGGAAATTGTTTTGCTATCTTTGTCTATGCGCAATCTGTTGCTGTATTGCATTTGTTTTTCTGCTTGCACACTTCAAATTGCTGTATTGCCTTTGCATTTTCTAATTGCTTTTAAAGTTTGCTTTTTTTATTGCTATATACTTACTGTGCTGTTTTGTGCTTAAAATATATATTAAGTGACTGTGCATTTTATTACTGCTGCTCTTTTTGTGTTGTTAAAGAAAAAGTTTATTTCAGGCAGAAAAGCACCCACTCTAGAGAGGGAGGGGGGATCATAAAAAGATCTGTCAGTGAGCAGCTGTGTAGAGTCAGTGAAGAGAAATTTAAAAAAACTGTTCCGTTGTATGTGTGTGCAGTAATGAAAGGGAGATTTAAGTGTAACAGATTTAATTATTTGAAATGTATTTATCTGAATTTGTGAGGAAATGGCCAATCTTTTCAGACTCAGATATATACAAATACATTTTAAAATTGGAGGAAAATTAATAAATATATGTTTTCCTGAAAAAAAAAAAAACACAAAAAGAGGGGGAGTGAATCTCTGGTATGCGAGATGAAATGAGCTTGTCTGTATAGCTGTACAAGAAAATATGTTGTAATGTTATTTTATATACCTGTATTTTAAAGTCACCAGCATGTTTTAAGTATGTGGTATTCATGTGCAGTTTTAGTTTTAAATGATAATTGTGTGGCAAGTAACGGCTTTGAGAGTGGCTTTGAAAGTGCGATGGTGTGTGATTTTTTTGTCACGCTCTGGTAAAAATGAAACTGTTTTTGGAAAGTAGGAACCCTGTATGAGAGAATGGAAGGAAGGGTTATGTGACCCCACTAGGAAGAAGACAGGGGGTTAAAGAAAGGACAGGGGGCTGGGCTGAAGAAGGGGTTTATAAACACAGGACAGGAAGTGGCATCACACAATTTTGATCAGGAGCAGCACGGTGGGGATTAATTTTGCTCACCTGAATGGAGGCCTTGTTAGCCGAGCTGATGGAGGTGGCGAAGCAGAAAGGAGCTGGCTGGATCAGGGAGAGGCTGGAGACTGCAGGGAGAGCAGGCACAAGGGATGCAGGAGAGGTCACTGTCACCAGAGGGACAGCTACTGTGAGGAGCGGGCGGCCTGTACGGAGATCCAGGCCTCCTGAACGTCTGAGCCCAGATGGGGGCATTGGTGGCAGAAGGAGGGGGAGCAGCAGGCCCTCTGGCAGTCCGGAAGCGGTGCAGCAGCCGGGATCAGGAGGAGCGTCAACGGCTGGGCCTAGGTCGGGCTTGAGGCCTAGAGAGGAAGCGGCTGCTGACGTCACGGCCCGGCGGTCGCAGCCGGGGCCGCAAGGTAGCCGAAGGAGAGGCAGGTCTGCAGGGGCCATTCAGGAGGCGGAGCGGCAGCAAGCTGGACCGGAGGAGACGGCTATGGAGGGCCCGCAGAGGAGACCGGCGGCTCCGGATGACGTCACGGCCCGGCGGTCGCAGCCGGGGCCTAGGCAGGGAAGAGGCGGACGGCGGAGCAGCCAGGCGGTGACGAGGAGGACAGGTAAGCGTTGCGGGCAGAGGGGGAGCTGCGGACAAGCTGGGAGACTGAGCGGAAGGTGGCTGACGCCGGGTGGAGAGCATGACAGTCTGCGGTTATGCTGAGGTGCGGGGGGGGGGGAGGGGGGGGCGGCAGGGTGATAGCTCCACCGGCGATGTTAGTTGCAGGGGAGGTTTGGTTTACAGCAAGGGGAAGAAGGGGAGAATAAAAGGGGGCCTACCACTATAGTGCAGTGGCTGCTGGGCAGATGGAGGGCTGCAGCAAGGGAGGGTATGGAGAATACGGGCCCCATGTCAGTCTCAGGGAAGGTTTGATTGCAGCAAGGGGACTAAAAGGGGGAGAGTACAAGTGGGCCCACCACTATAGTGCAGAGGCTGCGGGGCAGAGGGAGGGCTGCAGCAAAGGATGTGTGGAGAATAAGGGCCCCAGGTGTAGATAAACCTGGGGCACTTTGCAGGATCAGGCATGGAGTAAAGGGGAAGAAAGGGGGGGGGACAGCGTGCTGGGATCGTTTAGGGGGTTTGTTTAAAGTTGCTGGTAATGGGGCTAAGGGGTGGGTATCTGTCACAGGGAGAGGTAGTTAGGGGGGTTGTGGCCCTGAGAGAAGGGGTGGGGAAAGATTGGGTTGAGGGAAAGGGAATAGCAGGGGATGACAAAAAAAAAAAAAAAAAAAAAAAAAAAAGTAAAGGGAAGAGATAGGGGAGTAGGAGGTAAATGGGGGAGGTAAGTTAGAGGTGGGGAGGGCGGCTAGGTAGAGTCGGGCGAGGGTAAGTGGGTGGGCGGGGGGAGGGTGGGTGGGGGTGCAGGGTTTGTGGAATGGCTTTGCTGATGGTTGTTTGTTTTACAGGGGACTGTGCCTCTACGGCAAGGGAGGGTGAGGCGGAAGAAGCCAGCAGGGAAACAGAGGCTTTGGAGGAACTGGAGCTGTGGACGGAGCCACCACTGGAGT
The DNA here is from genome assembly GCF_027579735.1 of Bombina bombina. Lineage (NCBI taxonomy): Eukaryota > Metazoa > Chordata > Amphibia > Anura > Bombinatoridae > Bombina > Bombina bombina. The sequence continues at coordinate 683,718,230 of NC_069502.1, read as the reverse complement.
TGGAGGCCAGTGGTGACTTTGATGAGGAAGAGGACCCTCTGGAAGGCACATCGGCAGGAACAGGAACAGCTGGCCAGGTAGGGGGGATGTCTGCCCTGGCGCAGCTTTTGAGGATATTGTCCCCGCAACGGGGAGGGGAAGGGGGGGGCAGGGAGGGGAATGTGAGGGGGGAAAGGGGGGATGATGTGATTGGTGCCTCTTCCTCACAGGCGTCTAGATCAGGACGTGATACGGGGAGGGAGCACACCCCCTTGAGGAGGCGGGAATCACCCAGGGAGCGCAGGAGATCGCGGTCACCGCGGAGCAGGGGACCTGGAGGGACAGAGAGGAGATCACCAACATGGGCCAGGGTGGACCGGTCCAGAGAAAGGAGCAGGCACGGCAGGGGGAGGTCCCCTGCCAGGAGAGGGACGGTGAGACGCCTTCTCGAAGTGGGCAGTGAGGAGGTGGCCGGGAGACCGAGAGAATCCAGCAGGAGTGGGGCTAGCAGGCCTGGCACAGGAGGGGGAGCGAGCAGGCGGGGAGAAGGACCGGCTACAGCGGCGCGGTCGGCAGGTGAGTCGACTGTGCTGCTTCCAGGAGTGAATGATAGCTTGACTGGCGAGAGAGAGGTGTTGTTGGCGGGCTTGAAGGGCCTCATAGCGACCCTGGAGAAACCATCAGGGGCAGGGGCGCCAGCGGCTGCATGGGTGCAGCCAGGTGGGGGGGCCCAAACAGGGGGGTCGCAGGCAGGAGGAAGCACGCTGCCGGCTGTGAGCGGGGCCGCAGGCGGGGGAGAAACTTTGAAGGTGCCGGAGGATGCATTGCGGAGGCCGTGTCTGTGCTCAGTGGGACCGTTGGGGATCCATCTGACCAGTGAGTTGCGGGAGAAGATTTGGAAGAGGGAATACATAGAGATTCTGTCGCTTCTTCCGTTGGACCAGGTATTGGAGGTGAAAGAAGACGACAAGGAAAAAGGGAAAAAGGAGGAGGAGGAGAGGAAGAAGCGATGGAGGAAGCTGCCCAAGACCTTCGGGAATTGGTCCAGGGCATTCCGGATTCTCGCAAGTGTGATGGGGGAAAAGTTCCCAGAACAAGGTTCGTCTCTATTCTGTTATTATGATGAGATCGCGAATGCGTGCAGTACATATGGCGGATTGGCATGGTGGCGGTACGACGAGCATTTCCGGCAGCGGATGGCGGTGAGGCCCGAGATGCGGTGGGATGATAGGGATATGGGGATCTGGTTGGAGATGATGACGCCCCTGAGGGGGGGGCAGTCCTTTCGGTCCGCAGGGCAAGGAGTGGGAGCCGGAGGGGGTACAGGGAGCACATCGTCGGTTATCCGGAAGGGACTGTGCTTTCAGTTCAATGAGGGTCAATGCCGCTTTGGTGCGTCATGTAAATACAAGCATGAGTGTTCAGGCTGTGGGGGAATACACTCTTTTGCCAAGTGCTTTAAGAAAGCGAGGCAGGGAGGAAAGCCTGGAGAGGTGGGTAATGCGGGCGCGGACCCCGGTGAAGGTAGGAAGGATGGTGCCATGGCTAAAGGGGTACGCCAATAGACGGGGATGTGCGGCGGATGCCGACTTGCTGCTAACAGGGTTCAGTTCGGGGTTCTTTATTCCACATAAAGAGCAGGCACCGGGGGTTTTTGGGGGTAACTTGAAATCGGCACGGGAATTCCCGGGGGTTGTGAGGGAGAAGTTGCGCAAAGAGGTAGCGTTGGGGCGGATGGCGGGACCTTTCAAAGAACTGCCCTTGAAGGGTCTCCGGATCTCTCCGCTGGGGGTGGTCCCGAAGAAAGGGGCAGGCCAGTTCCGGATGATACATCATCTTTCGCACCCAAAGGGGCTGTCAGCCAACGATGGGATTGACCCAGAACTGGTGTCAGTGAATTATGCTTCCTTTGACAGGGCAGTGGCGTTGGTGAGAAAGGCTGGAAAGGGGGCATTGTTGGCAAAAGCGGATGTGGAATCAGCGTTCAGGTTGCTGCCAGTGCACCCTAAGTGCCATCACTTGCTGGGGTGTTCGTTTGAGGGCGCTTTCTTCGTGGACATGTGCCTGCCAATGGGCTGCTCAATCTCCTGTGCGTACTTTGAAAAATTTAGTTCCTTTGTCGAATGGGTGGTCAGGCAGAAGGCAAAAAAATCCTCGGTGGTCCATTACCTGGACGATTTCTTCGTGGGATTTGTTCGTGGGTGCAGGGGGTTCAGGGGATTGCGAACTCCTGGTGAAGGTGTTCGGGGAGGTAACCAGGGATTTTGGTATTCCGGTCGCGGCTGAAAAATCGGAGGGGCCGGTGTCATCTCTGAGCTTTCTGGGGATACAATTGGACACGATTCGGATGGAATGCAGGCTCCCAGAGGATAAATTGACAGACTTGAAGGGCGTGCTGGGGGAAGCACTGGCCGCCAGGAAAATGACGTTGAGGCAGCTCCAGTCGCTGCTGAGGAAGTTAAACTTCGCATGCCGGATCATCCCCATTGGCAGGGCATTCTGCCGCCGGTTGTCGTTGGCGACGGCGGGAGTGTCAGATCCAAGGCACCACGTCAGAGTGACGAGGGAAATGAAGGAGGACTTGAGAGTGTGGGTCACATTTCTGGACGAATTCAATGGCAGATTGATTATCCAGGAGGTAGGTTGGTCGGATAACGACTTGGGTCTATTCACAGATGCGTCGGGGGCCCAGGGGTTCGGGGCTTACCTTCAAGGAAAATGGTGCGCTGACAGGTGGCCGGACAGCTGGAGGGAGAGTGGTTTGACCAAGAACCTCACGTTCCTGGAGTTTTTCCCGATAGTAGTCGCGTTGCGGGTGTGGCCCCATATCTTGAGGGATAAAAGGGTCACCTTCCATTCGGATAACCTGGGGGTGGTGTTGGCTATTAACAGGTTGACGGCGAGTTCCCCCCCGGTGGTCAAGTTGCTGAGAGCGTTTGTGTTGGAGTGTTTGAGGAATAACATAGCTTTCAGAGCTGTGCATGTGCCGGGTAAGCTGAATGTGATTGCTGACGCTTTGTCCCGTTTGCAGTGGGAGCGGTTCCGGGCAGCAGCACCGGAGGCAGAAGAGGAAGGTGTGCCTTGCCCGAGGGATCTGTGGAGCTTGGGCACGGGGTAATTGACTTGATTCGAGGGTCATTGGCAGGCGCCACATGGAAGGCATACGCCCGGGTGTGGAAGCAATGGGGTGAGTTGCAAGGTGGGAGGCATTTACTGGAGGATGAGGACAACCAATTGAGGGTGCTGTTGGCCTGGATAAAAAGGTGGGGGGAGGAGAGGCTGTCGCCTTCAGAAATAAAGAAAAGGGTGGCGGCCTTAGCCTTTTGGTTCCAATTGGTGGGGTGTGGAGACCTCACAAAGGTGTTTATGGTACGAATGGCGGTGAGAGGTTTGTGCAGGGGGAGAAGGAGGTGTGACGGCAGGAGACCGGTGACGTTCGCTGTGTTGGAAAAGGTAGTGGGCTGTTTAAGGGGTTTGTGTAATTCTGAATTTGAGGTAGCGTTGTTCAAAGCGGCTTTTATCCTAGCGTTTTTCGGGGCCTTCAGGGTGTCAGAACTGGTGGGGCGGAATAGGAGAGACAGAGGGGGTCTCCAAGGTGGGGAGGTGATCGTGAGTGAAGGGGTGGTAGAAGTGTGGTTGAGACGGTCAAAAACGGACCAGTTGGGGAAAGGATGCGTGGTGAGATTAAGGGAGATAGGGGGCGAATGTTGCCCTGTTACTGCAACCCGTGTTTTCCTCAGTCTCCGCCCCAAGGGGGAGGGGCCATTATTTGTCCATGCGGACGGGTCTGTATTGTCAAAATACCAGTTTATTGCGGTTTTCCGGAAGGCCTTGGGGAGGATGGGAATGGGGGCCATGGAATTTGGATCCCATTCATTCAGGATTGGGGCGGCGACTGAGGCGGCAGGGTTGGGTTTGGATGTGGCTGCGATTAAGAGGATTGGGAGGTGGAGATCGGATAGGTATCGGGGATATGTGAGGCCAGGGCTAAGGGCCTGAGGGCAGGGTGGGAGCTGATACGGCTTTCTTTGTTTTGACAGGTCCGGTGAAGTGCTGGGTGATCGGGCACTCCTACATTTATTGGGCCAGGAAGGCTGCCGCGGTGAAGGACGATGGATTACAGTTGGGACTTGCTAGGGAGCAGGTGGAGATAAAATGGTTCGGGATCCGGGGGATGAAGTGGGATCAGCTGGTGAGGAAGGTGGTGGAGTTTTCTAGATTGTTTCCTAACCCGCAGGTTTTGGTCATACATGTTGGGGGAAATGATTTGGGATTCATGTCCCAGAAAGAGTTGGTGGAGGACATGAAGAGGGGTATTGACCGGTTGCGTCAGCTCATTCCCGGGGTCATCATTGTATGGTCTGAGATTGAGAGTCGATTGGTGTGGAGGGCAGCATGGGATCTGGGGAGATTGGAGGCTTCCAGACGGAAGATCAATAGGATGATGAGCGGGTATGTGAGGCGGGTTGGGGGTATAGGCTTGAGGCATGTGGAGTTTGAGGGGGAATCGGGGAAGTGCTTTTATTTGAAAGACGGGGTCCACCTTAATGAGGTGGGGCTTCACCTATTTAACTTTACTTTGAAAGAGGGGATCGAAAAGGCCTTGGCTCTGGGTGGCGGTTCTCACCTGGAGGGTGAGAGGTGGCGGGGTGCTTGCCCTGGTAGGTAGAGGCTTACGCCTGTTAAGAGATGGTTGGGACTTCCTGTTTCAGCAACAGGGGGTTGGTTAATGGTGGTAGCCCCTCCCCTGATTTGGGCGGGGCTTGTAAGATGGATATGTGGGGGCAAGCACTGGGTTTGTTTATAAAAGTTGATGTTATTTATGTTTATTTATTGTTAATAAATGAGCTGCGGCCTTTCAATCCCAACGATAAGTGTGTGGTGTGTCTTATTGGGTATGGTACAGAGTCAACTTGACTATGGGGGGTCAAGTAGGAACCCTGTATGAGAGAATGGAAGGAAGGGTTATGTGACCCCACTAGGAAGAAGACAGGGGGTTAAAGAAAGGACAGGGGGCTGGGCTGAAGAAGGGGTTTATAAACACAGGACAGGAAGTGGCATCACACAATTTTGATCAGGAGCAGCACGGTGGGGATTAATTTCCCGCCCTCCCTCCCTGGAATCTGGTGGAGTAGGTTGTCGCAGCATTGGCGGGGTGCTTGCCCTGGTAGGTAGAGGCTTACGCCTGTTAAGAGATGGTTGGGACTTCCTGTTTCAGCAACAGGGGGTTGGTTAATGGTGGTAGCCCCTCCCCTGATTTGGGCGGGGCTTGTAAGATGGATATGTGGGGGCAAGCACTGGGTTTGTTTATAAAAGTTGATGTTATTTATGTTTATTTATTGTTAATAAATGAGCTGCGGCCTTTCAATCCCAACGATAAGTGTGTGGTGTGTCTTATTGGGTATGGTACAGAGTCAACTTGACTATGGGGGGTCATGATTAATAGGTTGACGTATGTTGTATTTGTAAGGTCTGTGCACAGAGTTGGTGCACCCAATGACATATAGTTATAAGCTGTAATTGAAAGTTTATTTAAAAGTGCGTCCGTTTTTGTTGCAAGTAAATTAATCTGCAGGGCATGCTACAAATACAGAGGTGAAATTTGTGTGGTAAATCATACAAGCAGCCTAAATTATGGTTAGAATATACATATGTAATTTACGTAATGAATGGTTAGTCCTTAAAGGGACAGTGTACTGTAAAATTGTTTTATATTAATGTATTTGTAATGACTTGTGATATAAGCTGAATAGTTTCAAATGTAGGAGAATTTGCATTTGCAAGTTTGTGTATATATAAAGTAAATTGTAATGGGTTGAATTGTTTGTCTGTAAAATCAGAACTCAGTGTGTAGACAGAGCACTAGAAAATTGTCATTTTATTAGCAGCAATAACACTGTATTAGTAGTTTGCAAAATATATATTTTTTGGGACCTTTCTTTGTATTCTTTTTAAATCTGCCATTTAGTTAGTAGATATTTCTTTTGCAGTGTAACTGAATTCTCTCTGTAATGCAAACTAATTGATAAGTTGTCTACAATCTTAGTGTTACGATCTGTGAGACTAAAAAAAAAAAAAAAAAAAAGACAGAGGAGTGAAAATATTTAAAGGGATATAAAATCTGAGATTTTAAGGACATATTTACAGAGAAGACAATGAGGTTTACTGTAAGCCTAACACTAGTATATTTAACTGTGTCAGAAGTTTCAATTAAAGATCATTTTTAATTTGAGTAAAATGTCCCTTTAACTAGCCTGCATCCCACTGTGAGTGTGTTTTTATGCTGGTTATGCTTGCTTAGGCTATTTAATGAATGTCAGTATACATGTTTATTATAAGTAAGGCCAATGACTCATTGGGAATAATTTAAAGGGGAAATTTTTATTATTATTTTTTGTAGAAAGCTTATTTTATTTTTTGTTATATACATTTGTTACATTTGGCTAGAGAGCTGCAGAATGGTGAATGTCAAATTGTAAACAGAGTTAAATCAAGTAATTGTGTTGTTATTGAAATTTTGGTTGTGTAGGAGTATAGACTGGATTCTAGCAGCTTTTCACAAATTATTTGTGCCACATCTGATTTACTTAAAGGGACAGTCTACCATATAATTGTTATTGTTTTAAAGATAGATAATCCCTTTATTAACCATTCCCCAGTGTTGCATGGCCAACACAGTTGTATTGGTATGCTTTTTGCCTCTGTAGTTGCCTTGTGTCTAGGGGCATTCTTCCAGCTCCCTGGTCACATGACTGTGACTGTTTATGGTCTGTTGTCTTAAATTTAGCATTGTTTTGTGCTGAATCTTAAATGACCCCCTGTGCCTGAACACAGTGTTATCTATATGGCCCACGTGTATTTTGTCTCTCTGTGTTGGAAAGAGATTTAAAAAAAGCCTGTGATAAGAGGCAGCCCTCAAAGGCTTAGAAATTAGCATATGAGCCTACCTATGTTTAGTTTAAACTAAGAATACCAAGAAAAAATTTGATGATAAAAGTAAATTGGAAAGTTGATTAAAATTAAAAGTCATATCTGAATAATGAAAGTTTAATTTATACTACAATGTCCCTTTAACAGTGGATTTGCATGGTGCATGCGAGCAGGAGCTATATAGAACAGTGGCTGTATCATTATTATCTAATTATTCCCAAAATTGGATACTTAGGTGTTTGTGTGTTCTTTTGTAAATTTATGGTTAGGGATTTTATTTGTAAATATGCAACTGGAGTTTATTGATCTTCTGAGGTGATTGCATTATTAGTATGATATCATAGAATTGTACATGGTAGAATTTGCAGAACCACGGTATAGATGGTTGTTTGGGAATGGCAGAATTGGTTTTGAATTTCAGGTTAATTTTGGTTGTTAAAAGTTTGTGTCGGCTGTTCATGTTTTGTTTTGTAAAATGGACAATTGGTTTAAGTGTTTTCTAAGAGAATGTTGTGTTTTTATTTGTGGTAAGGTGCTGTATGAATGGAATATTGCATGTGGAGGTGTATTTGATTTTGTTTGCTATTGAGAATTGTATTCTGCATGCATGAGTGGAGTGGATAATTTGTCTTTTTGTTTTTTGTTATGTTGTGTTTGCATGCCACATGGGATGTTTCACGCAAACAAGGGGGAAGTATTGATGAGTATCTTTATGTTATAGGGGTGATTGTTTTTAGGTAAGAAGGTGAACCTAAAACGTTTTGAATCTTCTCTTACAATGTTATTGCCTAACCACCAGCTGTGCCCTATATTTTTCTATATTTGGTTCTTAACACTATATTTGTATTTGCAGGATGAGATCATGCAGCTGTATCCAGAAATTAAACAACACTAACGGAATTATTTTTGAGTTTTTTCCATATTTAGGTAAAATCTGTACAGATAAAATTCCATAAGTGCACTCTTCAAAAGATTAAAGATTGAAAGCAAGTAAACCTTTAAAGAAAGAAAAGAAGAAAATGAAAGACCTTTTGTCAAGCTTGTTTTAACCACCATACTGCAGTAAAAAAAAAGTTACTGAACTATCTTTGGATCCATTCTTTGCTTTGCATGCTGGTACCAGCCCCAGAACTGGACTCTGGGTAATCCATGACTGTTTCCTCTGATGTGTGTCTTCAGGACATAAAGACTATCCTTCTCTGGACTGTGCCTTATCGCTCGATATGGAGGTCCTGTTATGCTGTTACAGGGTCAACCAATTAAATTAGGGGAGTATTGTTTTAACTTGATTCCTTATACTGCTTGTTTTGTATTCTCTTGTAGTTGTTTTATTTTTATTGAACATATTAGGTATAAGAGGTCATATGCTTCATTGGTATTAGTGCACATTGTAGTTTATGTGCTTAACATAGTAATTTTTAGATAAAGGTAACTGTGAACTGTGCAGTATTGTACCCTATTGAATGGCCCACTGAGTATAAAAATATGTTTCAGAAAAATGCTGCAATATATCATAATATCTTAGACCCTTTACCCTTTAGAACATAAGGAGGACACGTCTAAGCTAGAAGTTTATAGTAAATATACAGAGAAATGTTTGTTTCAGGGAATAGCCTAATTATAGTTTATGAAAGCAAATGTATTTTTCCCTTTATTAATTAGTATGGTATCTTTTCACTTGCATAGTATTCATGAAGTATCATTTAAAAGTGTATAGAGAAGTTGTAAATTATTCTCTGAGAAATGTCAATGTATTTAGTTTGTATTGTATATCAACAATGTTTTGTTTGATTTTAAATGACATAGGATGAAAGTGACGTTTTATTTGGACATAATTGTGATTGTATTGCGGTGTGTACTCATCCTGTACTGTTTCTGTTTGCTTCCTAGACTCCCTGTGACTCGAGTGTTTGCTTGCCATGGGTATCCACTGGTTGCCTTGTCTACCCCATGAACAAACCATCAGATTTCCAGTATCTCCCTGCGGAAGAACCGTGGATAAGCGCCCCTACTGCAAATGAACTGTTGGAGAACTGTATTATAGCAAAGTGTCAAGGTGCAGCGCTCTCAAATGGACAAAGACTGTTCTTAAAGTGATCAGAGGCCACCTAGAGACAGTTGTGCTGTTGCTATGTCATGCTTTAAAAGGAACTGTTGGACATATTGGGGGTGCTAGCAATGCAGGTGGAGAGATAGAAGCTGCAGAGTTGTTTGGGGGTAGATGGGGGGCTGGTTGGGTCTCTGTGCCGGTGGACCGGTAGTTTTGGGAAGGCTGGAAGATAGATGGAAGGTATTGGAGGGACTGTACCGATATGCAGTGACAATTAGCCTATAAAAGTATATCATAATATAAGGTTTTACTACTTTTCTATGTCAGTCTATTTTTATGTTATTCTTTATTATACCTCACTAATGATTACGACTGACCGCATTTTAAAAATGCGAGAAATTCATTAATCCATCCACTGTTTTGGATGTCACCTACTCTACTCTCTATTTCTCCTTACACCATAAATAAAAAATCAAACAAGATTGGCTATTACACCCATGGGTCGCAATTATTGTGAAAGGATAGGAAAACTGGCAGTTAACTTTTATATATATATATATATATATATATATATATATATATATATATATATATAATATAAACAAACAGATAGCAGCAATCTGGGCCTAAGTATAGAGCCATTGCACAATAGATTGTCACAGGCCAAAGCTGCTGGCAACAAGCGGAGCTCAGCTGAATGCACAATGATGAAACATAGGGAGTTATTCGGCACACTGCAAACCAGTCAGAGTACCGCCAGACTAACTTCTGAGGTTATCACCCTTCCTGCAATGGCCATCACTCACAGTCAGCAGCTAGGGCAAATGCGGCAAAACCGCACCTTTCTTGACACACTTACCTCTCTGGAATCGGCATTGACCTAAAGGAACCAGCCACTTTGTCCACTGTGAACCACACAGGGATCTCCATGCAATTTCGCTCTCCACCCCAACATTCTAAAAAACAACTAAATAAATTTGTTTTTATTTTTTTTTTAAATTATTAGCCCAGCAGTGGATAATCATTAGCCCAGCAGAAATTGCAGTATATAAAACATGACCTAAGCAGTACTAATGAGTAAATAAATATATAAATTCCTCCACTGTGGATTAATTTAATATGCTTTTAAATGTGATTCTGGTGTGAGGTTAGCTGGTTAAAGAGATTCAGGGCAGCCAACAGGAGCAAAGCAAGGTAAAGACTGAGGAGGAAGCATGGAGGTGCAGACAAATATAAGTTTACTGACTGGAACAGCAGAACTACTATGGGAAGCTGTAAAATCTGAGATAGAGAGAAAAAAAACTATAAAAATAAACCCTACTATAATGTGTGAAGTATCAGCATGACATTATACATCAGCCACAGCAGCACATGTCACTTCTTTGCTAGGAACAAGTTCCCTCTCACCCTGCACTAGATGATGCTGATTGGGGGAAGGGCATGTGTGCACTCACTTCTTCCCACTGACACCTTTCTACAAAGCACTGTTCCCCATAACAAACTTCAGTTAGTTGATCTTAGGGCCACAGCAGAAAGAGCAGAGCTAAGGGGACCAGCAGACTGGATGCTGTCACCCAAGGCTGCATGGATACAGTGTGAGACGAGTCATGCAGCCTCAAGACTGAAGAAGGCAGTGTGTGCAGCTGCACAGAAGCTAAAATCCTCATGTGCCTGCCACTCCAGCTTTTTTCTGCATGCGCCTATAGTCAGCCCTACCCAGACACAATCCCCACCACCAGAGCAGTCACCTGGTAACAGTGGTAACCCCAGCAGGACCTTTTCTAATGCAGTGGGATTGGCTGGATGCCGAGTTAGGGCTTAGCATTCAGTGCTGCACAGTGCACATCTAAAACAGCACATGGCACTAGCTTGGCATGTCACATGACACCGACACAGTCTGGCACAATTTCTCACAAATAAATATAAGCAGGGAACCTTTGACTGTGACAGTATTAGGACTGACTGTGTGTGTGTCCTATGTCACATGACATCAGCAGTCTGGCATGAACTAAAAAAATATATATATTTTTTTTAGAACTCTTGGGTCCATCTACAAAGACTGGGCCCTGGGCAGCTGCCCCTTTTGCCTTGTGTTAAAGACGACCCTGATCACCCTGAACCACCACCCTGCGCTCCACTTGCTGAGCAACCACACTAGTTGCAACTAGAGATGGGAAGTTCGGTTCTTCTGGGTGAATCGGTTCATTTCGGACGGTTCGATTAACTGAACCGGTTCATGAACCGATTCACCAGTTCACCTACTGAACATGAGATAGAGGCTCTACCTCATGTTCAGTAGGTGAACTGTAGAGCCGCAGATTCGTTCCTGAATCATGAGTCACTGACTGTGTGAGTTGTGTGACGCTCTATATCTATCATGACTCATGATTCAGTGTCAGTTCAGCTCCTCCTGAGTCCTCACAGCCAGGCAGCGTTGGCTCCTTCACAGATACATACAACACAGTACATAGAACAGAGCATGCTGTATACTCTGTTCTATGTACTGTGTTGTATGTATTTTCCTAAGATATGCATATCTACTCTGTATGGCTTATAAATAAATATAAGGGTGAGGCCTGCTGCTTCTCTAAGGGTTAATTTAAGCTGCAGTTTGGGGTATATTTGAATCAGTGTACTGTTAACTGACTCCTTTGCAATGAATCGTTCAGTTAACAGTACACTGATTCAAATATACCTCTAACTGCACCTTAAATTAACCCTTACAGAAGCAGCAGGTCTCAACCTTATATTTATTTATAAGCCATACAGAGTTTTGGTTTATAAATATAAGGTTGAGACCTGCTACTTTTGTAACGGTTAATTTAGGTGCAGTTAGGGGTATCTTTGAATCAGTGTACTGTTAACTGAATGATTCATTGCAAAGGAGTTAACAGTACACTGATTCGTTTGCAAACAGTTCACTTCTTGAATCAGTAACAGTACTGGTAATATGATCCAAGAGTGAGGCTGTCTGATTCATTGCAAAGGAGGAGTTAGCAGAAGCAGTACACACTCTAGAATCGTATTACCAGTGCTGCTGCAGACTCAGGAAGTGAACTGTTTGAAACTAATCAGTTCAGTCTGGTGAACTGATTCATACAGTTCACTGAAAAGATCCAGTTCAAATGAACGATTCGTTCATGAACTGGACATCACTAGTTGCAACCTGAGGTTGAGACCCCTGCAACTGAGGCACCAATGTACAAGCCCTAGCACCAGAACACCCAACCCCAGCTGCATCCTTCTCATCAACCAACCTTTTTAACATCCTAAACATTGGCTTGTGACCCTTAGCTACCAACCCTAAAGAATTGTCGCTATCCGACCCTGAGTCACTAGAAGGGGAACTATATCCACAAAAGAGACAACTCTCCATTGTTGGATGGTCTCTCCCCAGCTGCTGCTTCTGAATCAGCGCTCATTCTTATTTGCACACTCCCAGAGAAGCCTGGGAAGGAGGAGCCATTTGTGGCCATATTGGAGGAAGCCGCAACCAATGTGGAAGCACCGACACTGAGGACTGACACCGGACCTGAACATGCTGCCATGCTTGATACTGACGATCTGGATTTTAGAATAGAAAAATGAGAGAGCGCTGAAAAATATATATATTTTTTATATATGTTTATATATGTTTTATATATATTTTTTACAATTTATGATACATTATACCTATCGCAAAATCTAAAAAACACAATGTGTGGAAAATGTAAGGTTTTTTAAAAAATAGAGAATTAAAAAATAGAGAATAAAAAATAAAAATTGAGAAAGTATCAGCTGTAGAGATGTTTGTACAACACTGCTTTAAATTAACCCACTGTTCAAATGTGAGAGAAATAAATAATTTCCATCTAACTGTAGAGCGCAACTTATTAGAGTTATATGAGCAATAACGTTTCAAATAGTGCAATCATTCTGCTGAGAAGTAAAACAATATTATTTAATCTTTTCCAACTTTAATCTTTTCCAACTTTATATGTTTTTCCTATAAACAATTGTTTTTAACCACAGTTCATAGATATACATATTTCTTGGCATATAATTTTTTATATAGATATATCGCAATTTAATGTGTGCAAAATCTAATATTATTTAAATTAAAGCAAATTAGCAACATGTAATATCGTAATCTATGCAAAACACAAGCTACAAAACACAAGTCACAATATACTTAATCATAAGGAGATGCTTGTATACTATTGGGACATGTTTGTTCCGCTATAAAAGGAGCACTATGGACAACAGCCAAATTAGAAGTTTGAGAAAGGTCTACTACCGAAACGCGTTACTTCTTTTTGGCCCAGCTAGGCCACCGTAGTCTGTGACGTCAGACTATCAGCTATGTTTACCCGGTGAGGAAGAGACCGGACGGAATATACCCTGCTTCAAACGCCAGACAAGGCGCTTCAGCTGCAATCCAAAAGGCGCTTCAGCTGGAATCAACAATCTTAAGGTAACCTGGTTTTACCGTTAAGCTGGAAAACCAGAATATTGGTTTACTTTTTTCCTGTGTGAAGAAGTCAGGATCGGAACATCTAAAACAAACTCATTACAAGGCATCCAGCTGTATATGACAGCATAAGGTACTTTTGAATAAAAGAGGCAACAATCGGGGGCGTGTCTCTCTGAGCTCTCACTGATCTCTTGAAATCCGCCGACGACAGGAGAGATTTACGGCACTAATCTAGACCCAACTGCTTATGAGGGCAGTTTAACTAATAGCACCTGAAATATAGAGACATTTGTGCCGTGTTTGTGAAGTTTGGGCCAGACAACGGATGTAGGGGCCTAGAGCGGCGGCTCATTACAGGCGGCGCCACCCCCCTCGAGTAATCGAGGGTTCTGGTCCTAAACGTGTACTTACTACTTCAGCCTGAAACATATACACTTTTGCTGAACCATATCAACTGCTCTGAGTTGGATTAAAAGACGATACTATTTCATACCTCTTTATAGTTATCCTGCAAAATGGATGCCGAACAGATAATTAACCTGCCCACCAGTTGCGACAGCTGCATGGAGAGACTGGAACGCTGCTTCCAGAACCTAATGGCCAGAGCCCCATGGGATTATCTTATTCGCATCTATGACGGAAGGCAAAAGCACCACCTATCTACATTTACCGACAAAGCAGATACAATGCCGGTCTTACCAAGGGGCACCAACCCCGCAGTGGAATCCTCATGCTTGCTTCCGACATTTGTCCTGCAACCCTCGGACAGCATGGAGGGAGTCAAGAAGGAGGGCGGCTCCCGCCGTGTGAAGACTGCTAATAATCAGGTCGGGAAGCTGTCTGAATTTAATCTGTGCCCTAGTGAAGCCGGGGTAGATCCGCCCGCAATCGATAAGGCGCGGGAGGACTTGCCATGGCAAGAAGGTACTATAATCAGTTTGGTATCGGGGCGGGAGCTTGGGGGGGACACCCGCGCCGCTCCAAACATTGAAAAGAGCCTTGGCCCCTATGGCTTTCACAAACCACATATGCCTGGGCAGTTTTCCCAACTGGACATTGCTGACAAGCTCCGATCTGCAAATCTGAGGGTGGAGGGTTGTCCAGGAATCTCCCCATCACTATCTAAGCACCATTTTCATGGCGGTGGGAGCCATAATTGGGATACAGAGACATTGTTTACACTTATATAGGTTATGCCTGGACTCAGAAGCATAGTATAAGCTTTTCCTTTACACACCTGGCTTATTAATCATCGTGGGAGAGACATTAAGTTATTTTGGGTTGTTTGGATATGTATCACTTTGAGTTACAGAATGCTTGTTTTTATCGTGTATTTCATGATGCAATAATATTAGGGGTAAAATGTGTGTAGAATATATTTTTGGCCTGACGCAAAGGTTCCCTTAGTGTCTTATTACTAAAATGGCCTTCTTCCCGCGGTTTGCGGCCGGAACCGAGGAGGGGGCTAAAGGTATTTTTGTAAGATATAGGAACTGTCTTAGTTTTAACATCTGTTGTCCAGTGGAGTTTATGTTAAACAAGCCATCTCACCACACCGTTACTTCATATCTAGCGTTTTGTAGATCAGTTCTCTTGTTATCCATGTTTGGTGGATATTACAACCTGCATAGCACCCTTAAATATATTCACATGTTTTCTGCGGGGCTGAGTGGGGGGCCCCTGAGGGAGACATCCTATACCATAAAGATAACATAAGGGTCTCTAAACGTGAAGTAACGGTACCTCCATATGCATGACGGGCACACCTCCCTTAGACCGATAAAATGATTAATTTATCTTTTTTTTTTTTTTTTTTTTTTTTTTTTTTTTAAATAATCCCCTGTAAGTTCCCAAAATAGTAAGTTGCATCATACATCCAATAAATAACATAATGACCACATCAGGGATGAAATTTCTCTACCCAAGCTGTTTTCTTAGCCTTAATTTGTTGTATATTATCCTTCTTGAGATGTAATAAAAAAAGTAAAGTTATTTTTTCCTAGCTATTTTGAATCACTGCATTAATGTCCTCATGCTCAGCTGCTTAAGTCTCCTTTCCCATTAAGGGTTAACATGTTATTTCTTTATGTTCTATGGTTCATACTTAATTGTTCTTGTGTTACTGCATATTTTTAACAAGTGGGTACACGGTTGGGACCTTTGCATCTCTCACTTTTAAAACACAAATCCTATTTAGCATTGCTAATCTGGGAGACGCTATTTTTCTGTATATCTTATGTTATTGCTTTTGTTAACCTCTTAAGGACATATGACGGAATTTTTCCGTCATAAAACAATTGAGCAAACTGAAAGCTGTGTCCTTAAAGGGTTAAACCCCTGAATGATACTATTTACAAACCAAAGATCCAAGCGTGATCTAACAAGACATGAAGAGGGGAGAAAATGAAGGGGAAGGCTATTTTATTTTCATTTATCTTTTGCTCTTGGTACAGTATATACTTTCAGATATACCATGACTAATTGTATTGATTTTTGTGCCATGCAATTTATGTCTGTAAACTTCTTTACCTTCAATAAAAATGTTTAAAATAAAAAAAAAGAACAATGAAAAAAAAAAAAAAAAAAAAGAGGCAACAATCACATTGCTTCCGTTATCTTTTATAAAACTTCATCTGTGCACAGAAAAGAACAGCATTTATATTACTTTTAAGGACTTAAAGGGACATTAAACCCACATTTTTTCTTTCATGATTCAGAAAGAAGTTACAATTTTAAACAACATTCCAATTTACTTCTATTATCTAATTTGCTTCATTCTTTAGATATCCTTTGTTTAAGAAATAGCAATGCATATGTGTGAGCCAATCACACGAGGCATTTATATACAGCCACCAATCACCAGCTTCTGAGCCTATCTAGATATGCTTTTCAGCAAAGAATATCAAGGGAATGATGCAAATTAGATAATAGAAGTTAATTAGAAAGTTGATTAAAATTGCATTCTCTTTATAAATCAT
The DNA here is from genome assembly GCF_027579735.1 of Bombina bombina. Classification (NCBI taxonomy): domain Eukaryota; kingdom Metazoa; phylum Chordata; class Amphibia; order Anura; family Bombinatoridae; genus Bombina; species Bombina bombina. Next base: position 683,701,840 of record NC_069502.1, on the reverse strand, counting down.
GAAAGAAAAAATTTGAGTTTAATGTCCCTTTAACATTTTTTCTGCTTGAGCTCTTGCCTTTTTATGCTTTACTGCAAACGGCTTGCTTGTGGCTTTTACTCCTAAAGGACAGTAGTTGTCTCCTCTCTGTGTGCAATACGCTAATAATGTGCTAATTTCTACTTGCACCCTCCCTGTTGCTTCTAGGGTGAATCTGAGTTGTTAACCCCATGTGAGATAGACACTAATGTTTTCATTTTAAATTTATTTATGTTCTCTGTGAAGTGCTTAACCGTATTTTTAGAATTTTAGGATTTGTTTGACTGTACCTTCAACCCTTTTATACTAATTCACTGTGTGTACTAATCCTCTATGCAGTTTGCTTTTTGCTGTTTTGCTGTTTTGCTTTAGAGTGTTTAATTTTTTAATTTTTATGAAAACGGAAATGTGTGTATAACCATAAAGCAATCAATTTTAAGAGATTTATATGGTTTTTAAACAACTATTATATCAAATAAAAGAATTTTATATAACATAATTTTTTATTTTTATTATATATATCCCAAAAAATCCTTTACTAAATCATTTATCAACTTCAAGGAATTAAGCTCAGCAAAAACATTTTTTACAGTGCACAAGTATCTAGTTCTAATTTTTTAAAAGATTCTTTAACTCTAATTTTTAAATTTTTTTCTTTAACTCTGATTTTAATATTCTAAATATTCAAATGTTTTCACCATATAAATTTGAAACTATTTTGAAGATAGATTTTATAGATCAATTTAATGGTTCTAGTTATTAATTAATTTTACCCACCTGAAAGTTTTAGCTTTAGATTCAGTGTTCCTGATCTTTAGCGCAGGAAGATTACCTACTTAGATTGATACTGACGATCTGCCAGAGGATGCTGCACCAAAAAGAACAGCTGCCAGAGACTGAATGAGAAATACCGCTGCTGAGATGGACTCTCTGGACAACATGACAAACCCCACATCAGGTAAGGCCATATAAACATAAACGACAATGAGGTGATTGGACTAGGGGCACGCAGCTCTAAGGGACCTACCAAAGGGAGGGAACTGCACCCTACTGCTACCACACTAAGGCCAGGAGAATCCACTGGATAGGCCTTAGTAGGCTAAACCTCCCTCAGGGCCACTATTAGGGGTAGATGAGGGGAGAAATATAGGGCTCTCACCACCAGCCACCCCAGGACAGGAGGGGAGCAGATAGAGGAAAAGGAGATTGACCAACTGTGACTGGGGAGGGAGTGCTTTGCTCAAGTTGCTCTCCATCTGGAGAGGAATCCCAAAACCTGTGAGGATGGACAGACACTGTATGAGCACGATCCATGACGAAACTTTCAGGAGTCCACAGGAGAAAAGAGGAAGTGGAATCCCTGTCCTGAACTAAAGAGTGAGTACAATTCCTCCTCCCACACTGCAACAATGTGGCTATAATATATGTATATATATATATATATATATATATATATATATATATATATATATATATATAATAATAATTATTTAATAATGTGTTTCACAGAAAATATTTTATTACAAGACCAGAGACTCATATTTTGCTTTCTTTCCTTTACTACTTAAATGCAGTATTTAAAAGCATATAGATATACATAACAAAAACTGTCAACATTTGAAAAAAGACAGTAAAAAAGTATACAGACCAGTGACCAATAACATAGGAGAACTGGTTAAACAAAAACAAAGTGACCAATCAGCTCAAACATATAGCTAATAAACTGTCCAAAATCAAACCCCAACTCCTCTTTCTTTTACTGCTTGCAGAAGAGATAAGTATTTCAGTTTTCTCTTGAATAAATTGTATTATTATTCGTTTTATTTGGATTGTATTTTAGTTCAATATTTATTGTAACTGTTCTTTTTTAGTCCGTTTCCGTTTTTTCCCTTTTTAGCATATATTTTTTCTGTTTAGCCTTTAATTTTCGTTATATCGCCATATATTTTATTGCTATTGTTCCGGTTTTACATTTTGTTATTTTTATCTTATCTTACCCCCTCTTTTTCCCTTCTTGCATGTCCGTTTTTTCTCTGCCTTATATCGTGTCCTCCATTTTGTCGCTCGGGCTGACGCGCATGCGCACTGGTCTCCTCTGTCTTGCTGCGTCACGCCCGCCCTCTAGTTCAGTCTGAATCTCTTCCCGGTCAGTCGCAACTTTGTTGCAAGTGTTAGAGAAAAAATTTCTTCAAATCCCTTATCTGTTTTGACGATCTCTGTCTCCATCTAGTGACTATTTGTCACTTTCATTTTTTTTAATACACTTATTTAATACACTCAATTTATTCATTTGGTTTTTAATCTCAGTTTTGGGTCAATTCTTACTTTATATATTTCTTATAATTAGCTTTATTTGATAATTCATTTTATTCATTATTTCATTATTTATTTATTTTATTTCTTATTTTGAATATGTCTCAAATTTCTGAAAATATTTCTCTCAATGCAGAGAATGTACAAAACATGATAGATTCTTCAATGAATTCTATGCTGGAAAAAATTTCACTTTTAATTAATAAATCTAATTCAAAAAAGGCTATTAAAAGAAAAAGAACAGTTTCCAGCGCTATTACAGCGAGTAAAAAGTTGGTGAAAAAATCTCGCCAACTTGCTTCCAGCTCTGTTATTCCTTGCAGGAAAGGAAGCAAAACCCCTGCTATCTCCTCTACTCCCAAGAGGTCACTTATGGGAGAGGCTTTGGCCACAAAAAATTATACTGACTGTGTCTCATCTACAGACATTAATTCTGATTCCTCTTTGGATTCAGATAATTCTAATGAATTTTTAAATGATATTTCTTCTGAGGATTCTTCAGCTTCTCCGAAGATCAAAAAATTTAAAAAGTCTTTAAAGAAATCTAAACACAGTAAGAAAGATTCTGATGAGAAAATATTTTATGATTGTCTAGGTAATCCTAGGTTTAATGCGGATGAACTACATCATCTTAGATCTGCTGAGTGGTGCCCAACTAATGACATAGCAGATTTCATTGACTTTCAGTTACGCCAACCTTTAAAAAGGGACTCTAGGAATAAAATGAGAGCCGAATGTCCCAGACCTATTCTCCCTAATAATGCCTGTTGTACCCCTGAGGTGGATCCTAAGATTCTGAAATTTATTGGTTCCCCTGGGTTTAAATTAAAGAAAGGAATGGATAGGGCCTGGAAGATATGCCAGGATAAAATGTTGGACTCTGTAGGTCCTTTATCAAAACTTTTTGACATGGCAGAACAGGCTGTTTACGATAATACATTAATGGACCCTGTAGTGGTTAGGGAGTGGTTACAAAGGATGCTCAGTTTCATCGGAAATGCTAATTCCGCTATGTATACTGAGCGTAGAAGAAATATCTTGAGGAGAATTGACCCTAGAGTCTGCGATTTCGCAGTTAACGAAATTCACCCTGATACCAATGGTTTACTATTTGGAGACACCTTTATTAAAGAGTTAAATAATTATGTTAACACCTTTTCGAATCTTAATAAAGTGAGAACATCCATGAAGAATTTTTTTTATCAAGACCGTTTTTCTGATCAGGCCGGGAAAGGAAGAGGCCGTTTTCCCGGCCGTCCATCATATCCCAATAGGTCTCAATTTTCACACCAACAGTTTCAATATCAACAGAGACAATTTCAGAACCCAACCTCTTCAGGTTTCTTCCCATCCAGAGGAAGATTCTGGAATCCACGCCTACAAAGATCAAGACAAAGATCCCGTACCCCTCAAGGTAAATCTTTTTCTTCCCTTTCATGTTTCTTCCCTAAACATTATAGGAGGCAGAATCTCTCTTTTTGCTCAAAATTGGAATCTCATAACTACAGATCTATGGGTTCTTCAAACAATTTCAGGTCTTTTTATAGATTTTATTTATACTCCTATTCAAAATTCTCTTCCTCTTCCAATAAAATTTTCTATTTCAGACAGAACTCTAGTTCAAAACGAAATTTCATCCCTTCTTTCAAAACAGGCTATAGAACCAGTTTTGGATCCTCAGGACTGTTTCTTAAGCAATCTTTTTCTCGTAAAAAAGAAAAATGGTCAATATCGTCCGGTCATAAATTTAAGATCCTTAAATTCTTTCGTTGTTTATCAACATTTCAAAATGGAAGGAATTCATCTTCTCAGAGAATGCCTTTTAGACAACGATTATTTAGTAAGATTAGATCTGACAGATGCATATCTTACAGTTCCGGTGGCTCAGGAACACAGGAAATATCTCTCTTTTGTTTGGGAAGGAGAAGTTTGGAATTTCACTTGTATGCCTTTTGGTCTATCTTCGGCCCCCTGGATTTTCACCAAATTAATGAAGCCAATTATTACTTGGCTTCGTCTGAGAGGTGTTCGTCTTATAATCTATTTAGACGATATTTTAATCATGAATCAGTGTCCTGTCATTTTAAAATCTCAAATTCAACTTTCTATTTATATTTTAGAAAGTTTGGGCTTTTTAATCAACAAAGAGAAATCAGTTCTCTCTCCAACAAAATCTCTAACCTTTTTAGGCTTTCAAATAGACACTGTGAATTCTACTCTCAGTCTTCCCAAAGAAAAAATAGTAAATATCAAGAAAGAAATTTCAAAAACTCTTTCTTTATCTTTAGTTCCCATCAGGACTATAGCCAGGATAGTGGGGTTACTCTCATCCTCTATTCAGGCTATTTTCCCTGCTCCACTCCATTACAGGGAACTTCAACGTTTAAAAATGTTTCATCTTCAGAAAGGTCTTTCTTATTCTCATTTAATTCATTTATCTTCAGAAGCCAAGGAAGAACTTTCATGGTGGCTCTCTCACATAGAAGCTTGGAACGGGAGAGCCATTTTCGGGAAAGCTCCAGATTTGATTATAGAATCCGATGCCAGTCGCTCGGGCTGGGGAGCTCGTTGCGGTCCTTCAATCACGGGCGGAAAATGGTCTTCAGAAGAAAAGCGTTTTCATATAAATTGCTTAGAACTTTTGGCAGGCTCTTTTGCAGTCAAAAGTTTTGTCAAAGATTCTTTTCCTGTGTCCATTTTACTCAGAATGGACAATATTTCAGCTGTTCGTTACTTGAATCGTCTCGGTGGTACAAAATCGAGAGATTTATCGATTATTACGAAAGATTTCATTCATCTTTGCTTGGACAGAAATATTTCGGTCAAAGCGGAATACATTCCAGGTTTATCCAACGTCGCGGCGGATTGGGGTTCCCAATATCTGACAGATTCCAGCGATTGGAAACTTCATCATCAAGTGTTTCAGTCGCTTCAGTCTCTCAGAGGACCCTTCTCGATAGATCTGTTTGCTTCGAGACTGAATTTTCAGATTCAGCCTTATTTCAGTTGGCGTCCAGATCCAGATGCTCTAGCGATAGATGCTTTTCTTCACCCTTGGCCTCGTCAGTCAGCTTACGCGTTCCCTCCATTCTCCATGATTCAGAGAATAATTTCGGTAGTCCGACGGGATCTTCTTTCAATTCTTCTGATCACTCCCCTGTGGCCATCTCAACCTTGGTACCCATCTCTGCTAGAACTATCTGTCAACCATCCGGTTCTTCTTCCTATTTTTCCTCTTCTATTGTCAGATCCAGAAGGTCTTCCTCACGACCTTATTCTTCAAGGATCTCTTCGTCTCATAGCCTGGTCAATTTCGGGCAGCCTTCATCTCTCCAGGGCTTATCACAACAAGCTCAAGATCTTCTCCAAGACTCATTGGCTCCAGGGACCAAAAAATGTTATTTTTCCGCATGGACCAGATGGTCTGGCTGGTGCTTGGAGAGAAGTTTGGATCCCCTTTCAGTTGATGTAACTTTTATTATTAATTTTCTTACATCTCTTTTTGAATCAGGCTTAGCTTATAGAACTATTAATGTTTCTAGATCTGCTATTTCTGCCAAACATTCTTTTATTAATAATTTTCCTGCAGGTCAACACCCTTTAGTTCGTAAATTAATGAAAGCTATAAAACTTAAAAGACCTCCTACTCCTAAATATTCTTCCTTCTGGGATGTAGACCTCGTTTTTTCTCTTTTTAAATCTTGGCCTTCTAATGAATTTTTATCTCTTAAGCAACTTTCTACTAAATTAGCTACTCTTTTATGTCCAATTTCTTTTCGCAGGGTTTCGGATGTTAGAGCTTTAGATTATAATTCTAAACGTTTCACTCCTGAAGGTGTTACCTTCTTTATTTCTAAAAGAACTAAATCTTTTTCAACTTCTATATTTTATCCTTATTTACCTAATGAACCTTTGCTTTGTGTGGTGTTGTGTTTAAAAGAGTATGAACGTAGAACTTCTGTTTTTCGTACTTCTTCTTCTATTCAACTTTTGTTGTCTTTTGTTCCTCCTCATTTACCTGTTTCTTCTATCTCTATTGCCAGGTGGGTTAAATGGGTTATGAGTGAAGCAGGTATTGATTTATCTTTTTCTGCTCACTCTGTTAGAGGATCAGCCGCTTCTAAAGCATTTTTGAAAGCTGCCACCCTTCAACAAATTTTGGATGCAGCTGACTGGTCTTCAGATTCGATTTTTAAACAATTTTATTTTAAACCCATTGAACATGCCTCGCTTTATTTATTTTGTTAGTTGCTTTAAACTAGCAAAATATGAGTCTCTGGTCTTGTAATAAAATTCGGATTATCCTAAATTATGAAGGTATAATCTAGATTTTATTAAAGACACAGAGACGAGTATTTTCCCACCTCTTCTTTTCTTCTTTAATTTCCCTCCCTTTTTATATATGTTATAATATTGTAATTCTCTTCATTATATATTTATTTTAGTTACCAATCCATAAGCAGGATACCATCTTGGATGGATTTATCCCTTCTCATCTATCTGATTGGTCACCTCATCTATCAAGTTCATCTCATCCTTTACAAAGTTCAAGTTGGTGGTGTTCTTCCTCCTTTCATTGGAAACCTTCTCTTCGGATGGTCAACATATCCTGGATTTCTATCTTCAGTCTTTTTTGTTTCCTGTTTGGTTGGTGTTGTTTGATCATCATGGACTGTTTTCTTCCTTCATCTAATATCAAGAAAGAGGAGTTGGGGTTTGATTTTGGACAGTTTATTAGCTATATGTTTGAGCTGATTGGTCACTTTGTTTTTGTTTAACCAGTTCTCCTATGTTATTGGTCACTGGTCTGTATACTTTTTTACTGTCTTTTTTCAAATGTTGACAGTTTTTGTTATGTATATCTATATGCTTTTAAATACTGCATTTAAGTAGTAAAGGAAAGAAAGCAAAATACTCGTCTCTGTGTCTTTAATAAAATCTAGATTATACCTTCATAACTTAGGATAATCCGAATTTCACATTACAATGTTCTTCACATACAGGACAATGTTATTTTTATCTATATATATTTGTATATACCTATACCTATATATCTTTGCTTATAGATATATAGGTATAGATATATATTTTACATTAACATTATCACACATATATAGAAATATATATAATTAACCCCTTCATGCCCAGCACAAGTGTTTAACATAGGAAAAAAGTTCCAATGTAAACACTTGCTGCAAAAATTAAATCATGTGATCGTTGTGGATATAGAGGACTGCCTACATTGCTAGGTATACCCCTAGTCCGATCTGGAGTTCGTCAAAAGGAGGAGGCTGCTTGATGCTTTATAAAGTAGGATGTTCCATGCCATCCTTCAGTTAAAGCCCAGCTCTGTTAGGGTGGCATGGAACGTCCTAATGGCATGAACAGGTTCATAATAAAAGTTGCATTTGGTTCTTTGTGAAGAACATTGGAATGTAAAATTTTGAAATATTGAAAATATTATTGAAAATTATTAAACATACTATAAAAAATTCTAAATAATTCATAGCATAATAGCATAATTCATAGCATATATATTATAGAGGCATACCTTGGAGATATTGTAGGTTCGGTTCCAGCCCAAAGAATAAAGCGAGTCACACAAATGATTTGATTTCTCAGTGCATATAAAAGTTATGTTTACACTATACTGTAGTAGATTAAGTGTGCAATAGTGTTATGTATAAAAAAAACAATGTACTTAATTAAAAATACTTATTGCTAAAAAATGCTAACCATCATCTAAGCCTTCAATGACTCATAATCTTTTTGCTGGTGGTTTGTACATATATGTGTATACATTTGTATTTATGTGTTTATATGTGTATTAGTACTAATCAGAGAGCGCCTCCTAATGACCAAGATATTTGTATGTGATAAAATGGTAATAAACCATGTTAAAACCTTGTTTTTAAATGCTGATTAAATAGCAGCTATTTTGTAACTGCAAAGTATCATGATGGAAAAAAAGAAACAGCTCTACAGATCAGCTCAACAAATTCCACATACGCAAAACATGTATAAACTAATCCTAAAGCCCGTTAACACGGGCCATTTTTTGCAGTACAGCTGTCCAACCCCTTGCTCTCTCTCCTCCCCTCTCTTTTGCTTTCTCTCTCCCACTCTATTTTGCTCCCTCTTCCCCCTCTTTTGAGCTCTCTCCCCATCCCTCTCGCTCCACCTCTCTTTTGCTCTCTCTTCCCCCCTTTTTTGCTCTCTTTCTCCCCCCTCTCTTTTGCTTTCTCTCTCCCCCTCTCTTTTGCTCTCTCTCTCCCCCTCTCTTTTGCTCTCTCTCCCCTCTATTTTGCTCTTTCCCCTCTCTTTTGCTCCCTCTCCCCCCTTCTCTTTTGCTTTCTCTCCCCCCTCTCTTTTGCTTTCTCTCCCCCCTCTCTTTTGAACTCTCTTTCTCCCCCTCTCTTTTGCGCTCTCTCTCTCCCCTTCTCTTTTGCACTCTCTCTCCCCCCTCTCTTTTTTTTTCTCTCTCCCCCTCTCTTTTGCTCTCTCTCTCCCCCTCTCTTTTGCGCTTTCCCCTCTCTTTTGCTCCCTCTCCCCCTTCTCTTTTGCTTTCTCTCCCCCCTCTCCTTTGCTTTCTCTCTCTCCCCCTCTCTTTTGCGCTCTCTCCCCCCCCTCTCTTTTGTGCTCTCTCTCTCCCCCTCTCTTTTGCACTCTCTCTCCCCCCTCTCTTTTGTGCTCTCTCTCCCCCCTCTCTTTTGTGCTCTCTCTCCCCCTCTCTTTTGCGCTCTCTCTCCCCCCTCTCTTTTGCGCTCTCACCCCCTCTTTCTTTTGCGCTCTCTCTCCCCCCTCTGTTTTGTGCCCTCTCTCTCCCCCTCTCTTTTGCACTCTCTCTCTCCCCTCTTTTTTGCTCTCTCTCTCCCCACTCTCTTTTGCTCTCTCTCTCCCCTCTCTTTTGCTCTCTCTCTCCCCTATCTTTTGCTCTCTCTCTCCCCCCTCTCTTTTGCTCTCTCTCTCCCCTCTCTTTTGCTCTCTCTCTCCCCCTCTCTTTTGTGCTCTCTCTCTCCCCCTCTCTTTTGCGTGCTCTCTCCCCTCTCTTTTGGTCTCTCTCTCTCCCCTCTCTTTTGCTCTCTCCCCCTCTCTTTTGCTCTCTCTCCCCCTCTCTTTTGCGTGCTCTCTCTCCCCTCTCTTTTGCACTCTCTTTCTCCCCCTCTCTTTTGCGCTCTCTCTCTCCCCTTCTCTTTTGCACTCTCTCTCCCCCCTCTCTTTTTTTCTCTCTCCCCCTCTCTTTTGCTCTCTCTCTCCCCCTCTCTTTTGCTCTCTCTTTTGCGCTTTCCCCTCTCTTTTGCTCCCTCTCCCCCTTCTCTTTTGCTTTCTCTCCCCCCTCTCCTTTGCTTTCTCTCTCTCCCCCTCTCTTTTGCGCTCTCTCTCCCCCCCTCTCTTTTGTGCTCTCTCTCTCCCCCTCTCTTTTGCACTCTCTCTCCCCCCTCTCTTTTGTGCTCTCTCTCCCCCCTCTCTTTTGTGCTCGCTCTCCCCCTCTCTTTTGCGCTCTCTCTCCCCCTCTCTCTTGCGCTCTCACCCCCTCTTTCTTTTGCGCTCTCTCTCCCCCCTGTGTTTTGTGCCCTCTCTCTCCCCCTCTCTTTTGCACTCTCTCTCTCCCCTCTTTTTTGCTCTCTCTCTCCCCACTCTCTTTTGCTCTCTCTCTCCCCTCTCTTTTGCTCTCTCTCTCCCCTATCTTTTGCTCTCTCTCTCCCCCCTCTCTTTTGCTCTCTCTCTCCCCTCTCTTTTGCTCTCTCTCTCCCCCTCTCTTTTGTGCTCTCTCTCTCCCCCTCTCTTTTGCGCGCTCTCTCCCCTCTCTTTTGGTCTCTCTCTCCCCCCTCTCTTTTGCTCTCTCCCCCTCTCTTTTGCTCTCTCTCCCCCTCTCTTTTGCGTGCTCTCTCTCCCCTCTCTTTTGCTCTCTCTCTCCCCTCTCTTTTGCTCACTCTCCCCCTCTCTTTTGCTCTCTCTCTCTCCCCCCTCTCTTTTGCTCTCTCTTCCCTCTCTTTTGCTCTCTCTCCCCTCTATTTTGCTCTTTCCCCTCTCTTTTGCTCTTTCCCATCTCTTTTGCAATCTCCCCCTTTCTTTCTCTCTCTCTCCCCCCCTTCTCTTTTGATCTGTCTCGCTCGCACATCCGGCCCCACCCACGCCATGTCTGGCCACGTCCAACCATGCCCACTCCCACCTACCGTTTTAATGCTGCGGACAGCAGATCAGGTAGACTCTAAGGCCAGGTGTGTTTGTCCTTGTGCTGTCTCTACTGCCCATGACAGCTTTGGACAAACACACTTGGCCTTTTATATTATAGGATATTTTTATTGTACAACCCCAATTCTGAAAAAGTTGGGACAGTATGGAAAATGCAAAAAAACAAACAAAACGAGTCATTTGAAAATTCAATTCACCCTGTACTATGTTGAAGAAATATCGAAATGTGGCAGCGCTGTGTCACCTTAGGGGACGCAAGCTGCTCTTTTCCTCTGTGAAACCTGCCTTCTTACAGATCCAAAATAAAAAGCTCACAATGGTGTAGCACGTTTCAAATAAAATGGTAGGCGCACAAACAGGTCATACTCACAAGAAATCAGCCTTTTATTAAAACCATCACCAGTGTATCTTCAGATGCAGCTTCAGATTTTATTAAAATATAGCTCAACGCGTTTCAGCAAAACAAGCCTTTCTCAAGAGCATAAAATCAATATATGTCAACATAGCTACCCCAACTTGCTTTGACATATATTGATTTTATGCTCTTGAGAAAGGCTTGTTTTGCCGAAACGCGTTGAGCTATATTTTAATAAAATCTGAAGCTGCATCTGCAGATACACTGGTGATGGTTTTAATAAAAGGCTGATTTAAAACTGAAATCCTGTGAGTATGACCTGTTTGTACCAATCACACAAGGCATCTATGTGCAGCTACCAATCAGCAGCTTCTGAGTCTATCTAGATATGATTTTCAGCAAAGGATATCAAGAGAAAGAAGCAAAATAGATCATTAAAGTAAATTAGAAAGTTGTTTAAAATTGCATGCTCTTTCTAAATCATGAGAGAAAAAAAATGTCAAGTCCCTTTAATACCTGCTAAACCTCAGGAGTATCATGTACAAACATAAGAAAAACACTGTACAAAAAAAAGTAGCATCTTTAATTTGTTAGGAATATTAATTCTGCTGTCAGTAAAAAAATTGCTTCAAGCAAAGTCTGCACACATTACCGGTTGCAGATGGGTGAGGAGGCTTGGTGTGGTTACCTAGGTAACCAGAAAGTTTCCCACTAGTAACAAAAGTTAGTTATCAGAGTGCTTTTTCTTTAAAAAAAAAAAAAAAAAACTTTTGTGTGTTATTTTATGCCACTTATTAAGCCCACTCTCTAGACCCCATCCATTCTCCTGCCCACCACATATCACACTTTTGCTCAGTATGTGTGGGGTCCCTCTTTTGGATTTTGAAATGTTAGGAGGAATGTCACATGCACCTTACTAAATAGTTTTGGCAGATATCATATGCTGGTGGCTTGTTCCTCAACATTTTTTCAGAGTTCATGTCCAATGTCATAATGGGATTACATCTTCCTTACATGTCGCTCTTCATCTGCTGCCCCTCTCTGCCAATCCCTTCACTGGCTTCCTCTTGCCTCCAGAATTAAACACAACATTCTGACTTTTTATTTTAATGGGTCAAAAAAGAGCAGAATGCCCTTTTAAGAGCAGCGAAAGAGGTGAATGCCCTTTTAAGGACAATGCCCATACAAATGCACTTTTTATGGCAATGGGTAGATAAGTTATTTTTTAGTTAGGTTTTTTTTTATTTTGGGGGGTGGGGGTTAGTGATGTTAGGGGGTGTTTGTTGTATTTCTTAAGCAAAAGAGCTGTTAACTTTAGGGCAATGCCCTACAAATGGCCCTTTTAAGGGCTATTGGTAGTTTATTATAGATTAGTTTTTTTTTTATTTTGGGGTTGGGCTTATTTTTTAAACGGTGTATTAGAAAAGGAATATTTTTTTTTTTAGATTAGGCATTTTTTATTTTGAATGGGCCAAAAAAGAGCTGAATGCCCTTTTAAGGGCAATGCCCATACAAATACCCTTTTCGGGGCAATGGGTTGATTAGATTTATTTTTATTTTGGGGGTTTGGGGGGTGGGGGGTTGTAATGTTAGGGGTGTTTGTTTTTATTTTTTTGCAAAAGAGCTGGTAAATTTAGGGCAATAATTTAAGAGCCCTTGGTAGTTTATTATAGATTAGGTTTTTTTATTTTGGGATGGGTCTTTTTGTTTTCTTTTCAAATGCGTTATTAGAATAGGAATAATTTCTATTGTTTTGGATAATTTGTTTGTTATTTTTTTGTAATGGTAGTTTTTTATTTTTTGTAATTTTAGTGTTAATTATTTTTAGTAATTGTAGTTTTCATTTTTTAGTAATCTTATTTTTTTATTTTTGGTAATGTTAGGTTTTATTATTTTTAGTAAGGTTAGGTTTTATTAGTGTAAGCTTAGGTTTTATTTTTATTTCACAGGTAAGTTTGTATTTATTTTAACTAGGTAGTTAGTAAATAGTTATATTGTAGCTAGCTTAGATTTTATTATTATTTCACAGGTAAGTTTTTATTTTTTATTTTTTTATTTTAATTATGTTAAAGTTAGGGGGTGTTAGGTTTAGTGGATAATATAGTTTAATTTAGATTGTTGCGATGTGGGGGCAGCGGTTTAGGGGTTCATAGGTTTAGTTACTGTTGGACTTGTGGGTGTACGGCGGTTTAGGGGTGAATAGGTTTATTTAGTGTTTTAGTTAGTGTTGGCGATGTGGGTGTATGGTGGTTTAGGGGTTAATAGGTTTAGTTAGTGTCGGCGATGTTGGGGAACTGTGGTCTAGGGGTTAATAGGTCTAGTTAGTGTCGGTGATGTCGGGGAACTGCGTTTTAGGGGTGAATAAGTTTAGTTAGTGTCAGCCATGCCTGGGAACTGCAGTTTAGGGGTGAATAAGTTTAGTTAGTGTTGTCGATGTTTGGGAACGGCGGTTTAGGGGTTGATTGGTTTATGTAGTGTTTTAGTTAGTGTCAGTGATGTTGGGGAACTGCGGTTTAAGGGTTAATAGGTTTAGTTAGTGTCGGCGATGTTGGGGAACTGCGGTTTAGGGGTTCATAGGTTTAGTTAGTGTCAGCGATGTCGGGGAACGGTGGTTTAGGGGTTAATAGGCTTAGTTAGTGTCGGGATGTGGGGGCAGCGGTTTAGGGTTTAATAGGTTTAGTTAGTGTCTGCAATGTTGGGGGTGCAGCGGTTTACGGGTTAATAGGTTTAGTTAGTGTTGGCGATGTGGGGGGCGGCAGTTTAGGGGTTAATAGCTTTATTTAGTGTCAGCGGCGGTTTTAGATAATTTTGTTTTGACAATCGGCGGCATATTAGTTATGTTGAGTTAAATCTTTTTTCGGATCCATTCTTTATTCATATGCATTATTTTATTCAAAACTTCAGAATAGAATAATGCATATGAATAAAGAAGAAATGAAGACTTACATAAAGACAAACAATTTAGAGGACCTAAATCAGCATGGTTTAACTTCAGGGAGATCAAGTCAGACTAATCTGATTGACTTCTTTGATTATGTAACAAAAGTATTAGACAAGGTTGGAGCAGATGATGTAGCATATCTAGATTTCAGCAAAGCATTTGACACCGTCCCACACAATAAACTTATTCACAAACTGTATCTCCTTGGTCTAGATTCAAAAATTGTGAACTGGGTGGAATGCTGGCTTAAGGACAGAAAACAAAGTGTCTTAGTAAATGGAGTTCATTCAGCAGAGGGGGTTGTTACTAATGGTGTTCCTCAGGGGTCAGTTCTGGGGCCTGTTTTGTTTAACATATTTATCTGTGATATCAGCAAAGGTCTACAGGGGAAAGTATGTCTGTTTGCAGATGATACAAAAATTTGAAACAGAGTGGATGTTCCAGGGGGGTAGAAAAAATGAGAAGTGATTTACAACAATTGGAGGATTGGACAAATGACTGGGATCTAAAGTTTAACACAGCAAAGTGTAAAATAATGCATCTAGGGAAGAAAAATCCAAATGTTAATTACAGACTCAATGACACTTTACTGACTGTTACAGATGAGGAACAGGACTTGGGAATTATTATTTCAGATGATTTAAAACTTAGTAAACAATGTAGTAATGCAGCGAGTAAGGCTAGCAGAATGCTTGGATGTATTGGTAGAGGTATTTGCAGCAGAAATAGTAAGGTTCTTATGCCACTTTATAGATCATTAGTTAGGCCTCATCTTGAGTATTGTGTGCAGTTCTGGAGGCCATATCTTCAGAAGAATATTAACAAACTTGAATCTGTGCAAAGGAGGGCTACAAAAATGGTACATGGTCTAAAAAATAAAACTTACCAGGATAGGCTCAATGACCTAAATATGTATAGCTTAGAGGAGAGAAGGGAAAGAGGTGATATGATAGCAACTTTCAAGTACGTTAAAGGGCTTAGTACAACTGAGGCTGTGGGTATTTTACATAAAATTAAAAATTCAAGAACAAGGGGTCATGAGCTCAAGCTAAAGGGTAGTAGATTCAGGAGTAATTTGAGGAAGCACTTCTTTACAGAAAGAGTGATTGATTTATGGAATAAACTTCCTCAAGAGGTAGTAGCGACAAACACTGTGGGGGACTTTAAAAATGCATGGGACAAGCATAAGGCTATCCTACAAACTAGATAAGTTTATACTGTTAGGTAATATCGGGCAGACTTGCTGGGCCTATGGCTCTTATCTGCCGTCAATATCTATGTTTCTATGTTAAGAATGGATCCGAAAAAACGAACGGATCCAAAAAAAACATTTAACTTAACATAACTAATTTGCCGAAATATTTTTTTTTTAACTTAACTAATATGCTGAAACTAAATTATTTATTCAACTAATGAAAACAATACGAATCTAAACGAAATGTTTAGCATTGCACATGTCTACTTGTTCCCATCTTGTGGAACTCTCTGCCTCGCTCCACAAGACTCTCCCGGGTTAATAGGTTTAGTTAGTGTTGGCGATGTGGGGGGGGGGGGGCAGTTTAGGGATTAATAGCTTTATTTAGTGTCGGCGGCGGTTTTAGATAATTTTGTTTTGACAATCGGCGGCATATTAGTTATGTTAAGTTAAATCTTTTTTCGGATCCTTTTGTTTTTTGGATACATTCTTTATTCTTATGCATTATTTTATTCAAAACTTCAGAAAAGAATAATGCATATGAATAAAGAACGGATCCAAAAAAAACATTTAACTTAACCTAACTAATTTGCCGAAACAATTTTTTTTTAAAATTGAACTACTATGCCGAAATGAAATTATTTATTTAACTAATGAAAACAAAACAAAACTAATGAAATGTTTAGCATTGCACATGTCTACTTGTTACCTCCTCACATTCCAATTTACAGGACTTCTCCAGACTGGTTCCCATCTTGTGGAACTCTCTGCCTCGCTCCACAAGACTCTCCCCTAGTTTTAAAAGCTTCAAGCACTCCCTAAAGACTCTTCTGTTCAGGGATGCATACAACCTACACTACCCTTTCCTAATACCAGTTCCTCTTCTCCATTACTATCCTCCATGAACCTCCTTTAGCATGTAAGCTAAGAGCCCAACTGCTTGCAGATCACCTTCAAAAGAGCTGACTGCAACAGTGCGACTCTAGGCAGGGTCCTCTACCCATTTGATCCCTATAAAGGTTACCTTGTATACCGCCTATGTTTATAGCGCTGCGGAATCTGTTGGTGCTCTACAAATAACCGATAATAATAAAAATAATAATACATTTGTGATGTCTTTCTAATTATAGTTATGTTTTGATAAATTAAATTAAAGGACCACTCAATGCAGTAGTAGATTTACATACTTAACAAGTACATAATACAATTATAATGCAATAGCACTTACTTAGAAATAAGCAAGATATTTTTTTCTGACAAATTATTTTTTTCTCCCTTTTTCCATCCCCCTGTATCATGTGACAGACATCAGCCAATCACAGACTAGTAAACAAAACAGAAAAAAGAGGGCGCTTAAAGCTATAGGATGATGGATATATATATAAAACAGTTAGGTAACTTACAATCAATACTTTTCAATAATTTTGAAACAGTAATTTCTCTGTATCTAATTTTCGAAACACTTTATTCTAACAACACAATCCATACATGTGGGGGAATTAATGTAGGTAATTAATAAAGGTACTTTTAATAAAATCTATAAGAAGTAGGCATTTCATAAAGATAGAATTCATAAAAATAACATAAATATGTCTTACGTTGTATATTAATTATTTTTTGGGGAATGTCACTTCCCCGAAATAGAAATTATTTAAAAATGTAAAAAACTCATAAATCAGATCACGCATAAAAAAGATCTCACTTAAAATTGATGACACTTAAAAACTTGATATAACCACATATAAAATTTATATCACCACATATAAAGTTAATAACCACATATAAAATTATTTCAGTTCTTTAACTAATGAATCCGTAAGAGAATGCTAGGAGAAATAAGTGTCTTTCGAGTGTTATGGTATATATCTGTTAATTATAACAGATGTTTGTAATCTTTGTAGTGTTTCTTCAGTTCTGAAAAAAGGCTGCTCCTGTGTTATTCCTCCTTACTTGTCAGTTGACGTTATTCTGTACCTGCCAAAGCGGTAGTCCTGTGCTTGAACTGACGTTTGTGTGCGTCAGTGTTGTTTCTCTCTGTCGTTGGATTTTACTTGAGCAAGTAATCTAAATTACAAATCCACCCTCACCGCTGTCTAATATTTCCCTGGGGTTCTGCACTTAAGTACTAAGTGTACGCAGAATACCTTTGAGAATTTTGAACAGACACGGATCCTATGGGGTATATTTTCAACGGATTCTCGGTTCCAAACATTCACACTCGGCTTTCTACGCGTTTCACCCTGTCATTAGGGCTTTATCAAGAAAGCCGAGTGTGAATGTCCCTTTAAACTAAGCAATGCATCACAAACATATAAATAAAATGCAAGATGGCATGAACAACACTTCTTCGAGGTTACTGCATTCCAGGATGTGGTTTGTAGAACTGGAACATAAACAGGAGAAATTACAGTTAGACAAAGTTTAACCCATCCATTATTCATCCATTCAGAATATTGAGGCCTAAATTTTGACATTAGCCTGCTCATTATACATTGTGTATTGATTTCATTAAACATTTTTTTTTTATTTTAACAATCTTTTATGATTCAGATAGAGCAAACAATTTTAAACAACTTTCCAATTGACTTATTAGTTTCATTGCTTAGGTTTTCTTTTTTTGAAAATCATAGCTAGGTAAGCTCAGCTCCTGGGTGCTATTTGCTGATTGGTGGGTGCACATTTTATATGTAAAGCCACCAATCAGCAAATAGCACCTAGGTGCTAATGCTGATTCAGCAAAATAATGAAGTAAATTAGATAATAGAAGTCTAAATCATGAAATAAATTAAAATGGGTTTCCTGTCCCTTTAATTATAAAACTTTCTTTCTTTTTTCTTTTACATATTTTTACTACTATCTTTCTATCTCATCCCTTTTTTAAAGGTTTATGACTCTTAAAGATTGAAAACCTACCACTCCTTAGAGCGCCATTACGACACAACAGTATTGCATAATTGACTAATACTATACATAATAAAAAGACAATGCAATAGCGCTTACTTTGAATTCCAAACGAGTAGTAAAAATTTTCTCCCCCTGTTTCATGTGACAACCATCAGTCACACAATGCATATACGCATATACTGCGCACTCTTGCAAATACTCAGCAGAAGTTGGTGCCTCAGAAAGTGTGCATATGAAAGGACTGCACATTTTGATAATGGAACTAAATATGGAAGTTTTTTTTAAATTGTATGCTCTACCTAAGTGATATCTATGAGTGGGGGGCGTAGCCTGTGAAATCCTGTACACACAACACCAAACTGCCCTTCTGATGGACACGTGTTGGAAGCCACCAAATAAATGGTGTCTATGCATATGCTGGACCCTCTGAGTTGTCCAGCTAACTCAGCCCAGACCAACAGGCAGTCATTATAATCAACTAGTTAGAAATTGCAGCAGACAACTTAGAAATTTATCTTTCCCCTATCTTTAACACTGAATGGACTACTAACTTTTTCCCTCTGGGCTAGCACCTTTTAACCCCTGACTAATAAACCATAGTGATATTTTTCCACCACTGTATGTATGTATGTATATATATATATATATATATATATATACACACACACACACAATATACAAGGCTTGAAATGTCAGTGGTCAAATAGTCCTGGACGACTTAGAAATTTGACTTTTTCCTAGCTTTAACATTGAGTGGACTAGTAACTTTTTCCCCTCTCAGCTAGTAGCTTTTAACCCCTTACTAGTAAATATACAATAGAAGGATTTCCATACATACAGTATCTCACAAAAGTGAGTACACCCCTCACATTTTTGTAAATATTTTATTATATCTTTTCATGTGACAACACTGAAGAAATTACACTTTGCTACAATGTAAAGTAGTGAGTGTACAGCCTGTATAACAGTGTAAATTTGCTGTCCCCTCAAAATAACTCAACACACAGCCATTAATGTCTAAACCGTTAGGAGACACTATTTTATTTACATCTGTCTAAATCATGAAAGTTTAATTTTGAGTCTGGAGAAAAAAGGTATCTACAGCTCTGTTTATCCCAAGAAAATTGTTTCTGACAAGAGGTCATAATTTAAGGTTGGAGGAAAGGAGATTTAATCTACTGCAACGGAAACATTTTTTCCCTGTAAGAGCAATAAAATTGTGGAACTCATTACCAAAGGAGGTAGTGAATGCCAATACCATTGATACATTTAAAAATAGTCTGGATAAATTTCTGTATATAAACAAAATTCATGGATATGATTGCTAGTATTAAATGGGTCACCTTTTAGTGGGGTTATTTAAGCTTAACTGGAGCTTTTTGTAAGTATTTTAGATTTGTATAGGTTGAACTCGATGGACTTCAGTCTTTTTTCAACCTTATCTACTATGTTACTATGTTACTATGTATGTTACAATGCATTGTAATTATGGTGATAGGATTTGTAAGGATTTCTAGGCTGCTCATTGTCTTGATGGTTAAAATGGTGCTACTGTACTGTATATGCTAATAACATGTTTTAGAAAGCACGAAACAATGCAGCCGCCCGTGTGTATCTACTTCACTGTGGAGCAACGCACCTTTTACAGAGATTGTCATTGCCAGTCTAGAATTCCTTGAAAGTGCACCGTCTAAAATAGCGCTAAAGCCACTGTATTGTCATAAACCTCAAATTGAAGAAACAAAAAGCAGAGGTGTTAGCAGAAGATTCATGGTTCTAAGATTTGCAGAACGTAAATTTGCATTTAAATGATGTAAAATGTAAACACAAATAAAAATAATTCAGCAGTTTACATGATATCTATATCGCCTTTAAAATAAACTTTGATCTTTAAAGGACCTTTTAATGACACTGACATTTTATGAAGGTCACTTCAGACCACTGCTACTCTGTGCGTGCATTTTAGGTATGTTTTGTAGGGGGTTAGACAGCTATTGTTTTCATCGTAACTTATGTTTTTTTTCCTGTCAACCCTAGTTCACCGTAAAAAAAAGAAAAGTCTAAAAATGTGTAAAAAAATGCACAACGTCATTATATAGTATATAACCTCAGGATATATAATTTAATCAGGCACCTGCATTAATATTTGTCAAAATAACACTCATTTGAAAACTTTGATCAGATTTTTAATGGCAAATTTGTGTTGGCAATTGTGTTGAAGTACTTTGTTATAAAATATTACTAGTAAGCCTAAGATAACAACTCTGGTCTCGAAAAGATTAATTTAAAAGTTTTGATAGCGTTTTTTTTATAATTTGGAAGGATATGCCATTATGGGAAACATATGTCTGCAAATAAATATTGTGTTTTATGTTTTCCACAACTTCTTCCGTCCATAGTGACAATGTTTAATTTCGCTAAAAATTAGAAAGCACAGACTGGGAGGTCTATGCTATGTGAGGGAGACTTGTAGCGCTGTAGGTGTTGTGTGAAGCAGATGTGACATTACGGGGTCATGAAGTTATAGACATACCATGGTTATGGTTGGGTGTGACATTGGTGGGCTTGGAGAAGGTAATGCCAGAGTCTGGACAGTTCCTGGTTTCATTCTGTAAACTGAGACATTTGCTGTTAAAGGGATATGAAGCCAAACATTCTTTCATGATAGAAAATGCAATTTTAAACAATTGTCCAATTTGCTTCAATTTCTAATTTGCTTCATTCTTTTGGAATCCTTTGTTTAACAGCATACCTAGGTAGGGTTAGGAGCGGCAATGCACTACTGGGTATGCTGATTGATTGCAGAACATATATGCCTCTTGTCATTGTCTCACCCAATGTGTTCAAATACCTCCCAGTATTGCATTGCTGCTTCTCCAACAAAGATACCAAGAGAATTAAGCAAACTTGGTAATAGAAATACGTTTTTTAAAACTGTATTTTCCATCTAAAGTATGAAAGAAAAATCTTGTGTTTCATGTGCCTTTAAAGGGATAGTCAAATCCAAAATAAACTTTCATAATTCAAATAGGGCATGTAATTTTAAACTTTCCAATTTACTTTTAGCACCAATTTTGCTTTGTTCTCTTGGTTTTAGTTCTTTCTTAGACCTTGAAGGCCGCCTCTTATGTGAATGCATTTTGACAGTTTTTCACCACTAGAGGGCTTTAGTTTATGTGTGTCATTTAGATAACATTGAGCTCACGCACGTGAAGTTACCTAAGAGTTAGAACTGATAGGCTAAAATGCAAGTCTATCAAAAGAACTGAAATAAGGGGGCAGTTTGCAGAGGCTTAGATACAAGGTAATTACAGAGGTAAAAAGTATATTATTATAACTGTGTTGGTTATGCAAAACTGGGGAATGGGTAATAAAGGGATTATCTATCGTTTTAAACAGCAACAATTCTGGTGTTGACTGTCCCTTTAAGGGAAAGCTTCAGGAAAGACAGCAGGTAAAGCTTTCAAACTGTGACCAGCTGTGGGAACAGCTGTGGTCTCTGATTTACCAGCTTCAACTAAACAGCAGAATGTTTCATTATGCTTTAAGCACTCTGCCTTTCTTATGTGGGTAAAATAAGTAAATCATTGGTCTAGATTCATAGGTATTTTGCTCAGTTGTCGACGAGACTCATTTAGAAGCCTCACTTGAGCTATCTTTCTGAGCAAATCTTTATTAGGCATTCCTGCCATTAACATCTATAGCTGGCCAATGCATGAAATCTCGCCCTATCACCTATTGCTAAGCAGCTAAAATAATTACAACAACAATTTCAGAAAACCAGTTAATGTAAATGTGTATGTGTAGCACAATCGCATGTCTCTTTTGTTTGTATCCTTGGATTGAATGAGAGGAGTCTCAGAATCCTCACAGACAGAAAGAGGGGCTGACGGTAGCTATTTCATGGTGTTCTGAAGGTGAGTAGAGATTAACAGGTAAGAGAACCTAAAGTTAAGGGTTTAATATAGCACTCATTCCTACTAATGTTAGTTATATAAAAAATTGAATTTTTATTACTTAAAGTTAAAATAATGAAGGGGATTCACCCCTTATTGTACCCGCTAACTCGCTGTACACCTTGCCCCCCTGTTTCCTGGCCGATAGCAGCTCCCTCGGCTTCAGGTGACAGGGACAAGGGACAGCAATTAAAACCAATATAAATGTGCACCGAGGTGCTTACAAATTCCACAAACGCGTTTCGGCTGTGTAAATCAGCCTTTATCAATGTGTAAGAGCAAACCGAGGCCCGGGTGCCACCCTCTTATATAGTGCTAACACAAACTGTCTCCACCAATCCACTTCGGCCTTTGACAACGCCCCTCACCGCACCAATAGGACACTGTGCATTCGAGGCGTATCCTAATGCATGCATTTGATAGGATAGCCTGGAGCGGCTTCGTCTCTGCTGGTTTTTGATTGGTGGCGCATAATAACAACTTGTACTCGATCAATAAACAAATACAATTCCTTACATTAAAACATATTTGGTTATTTGTAATGTCCATCGTCTCATGATACTCACTAGCTGAAATCATCATTGCTATATATGACTGTTCGATTTTAAGTCTGTTAGCGAATGTATGTTGCAATTCAGTGTTAGGCTGTCCTGTCTGCGCGAATAGTCGTAATCTGATTAAGCAGACTTTATCATTATTCTGTGTTCATGCATATGGTAATACATAGTCATTAATCACAGACAGTATATTACCTTTGACATATATGCACTGCATGTATCAGGATTTTCAAACAAAGGAAAGGAGAATTACTCTCACTGACATTTAGCTCTATATCACAGTGGTATTATTGTTCTTAATGCTTCATTTCGATGCTTTGAGTCAGATCTATTAACTGGTGGACAGAGTATTGCCTAGCTGGAGTATAAAGACAAATATGTTTATATCATCTCTTAGGTAAAGATGTATAGTACTCCTGTTATAATCTTAGCATATTATCTTAGTATGGTAAGACTTAAATAATTACTTACAAACATAGATAGATAATCCACACATATTAGTATTAGTATGAAAATACATATACATTGTGTTTAGAATTAATTGTATATGCTGTTTATGAACGGAGGCTGTTTATGAGAGTGGTTGTTAAATTATAGTCGTAGTTGGCAACTAACAGGGGAGAACAGATAACGCACTATGGGCGGCACATTTAAGACAAAACAACTTGTTACTTATATGCATGATGTACTATATGAGTGTTGATTTTATATTGACAGTATTAATCATCTTGTATTCCCTTTCGAGCATTGTAGATGTGTTTAGTTGTCATTGATTGTTATTTAAACTAAAATCAACTTATTCATTTAACATTTATACTACATCATAAAGTATTGTTTTAAATACAGATTCTGAAAGATAATAAGATTCCTCTTCCTCCTACTTTACAAGAAAACCCAATAATTATTTGCTTCATTCATTCCGTGTGGCATTACTGTGTTCAGTTTGAATATCCAGCTCGTTTCTTTTTGTAACAGAGTATTCTCAGTGCTACCACCTCTAATGCCCGGTTTAACCTTTTCTAAACCCCAACACTCGAAGGATGTAGTTTTACCTGCATGGTTAAGCAGGAAATGTTTTGCTACACTTGTAATTTTTTTGCCTTCTTTCATATCTTTTTTGGCATTACGTATGTTACTGAGATGTTCAGTTATTCTGGTACCCAATTTACGAGTTGTCATGCCTGTGTATATTAAATTGCATGAACATGATAGACAGTAAATGACATTCTCACTCTGACAGTTAATATGAGTTTTAATTTTCCAATTTTTTGAAAATCTGTCAGTTATAGAGTCTTTTTTGGTCATGAACTGACAGATTTTACAATGGCCACACGGAGTGGAGCCTTGATATATTGGCTTTTTATTTCTGTTTCTGTCAAAGTGACTTTGTGTGAGATTGTCTCTTAAATTTCTGGCACGTCTGAACGTAAAAGATGGTCTTTCCGGTATCAATCCTTTTAAACGTTCATCACTTTGGAGGATGTGCCAATGTTTTTTAACAATAGAGCTCACTTTTTCACTTTGGTTATTGTAGGTGGATATGAATCTCATGTTATTCTCATCTGATTCACATTTTTTGTTTTTCGGTTTTAGAAGATCCGACCTATTTTTGGCTAGTGCTTTTTGGTACGCCTTGGCTAGTAATTTCTTCGAGTAGCCCCTTTGAAGTAGTCTGTCTCTTAATTCTCTTGCAGCTTGTTTGAAAGAGTTTAGGTCTGTGCAATTTCTCCTTATTCTAAGGTATTCACCATATGGTAAACTGGTGATTGTAGACGGATGATGGTTGCTATGTGCATGCAGAATATTGTTTGTTGCAGTAGCTTTTCTATATGTGTCCGTCACTAGTTTGTTATTATATTTAGAGATGGTTAGGTCCAAAAACTCAACTTTGTCACAATTAGCATTGTAAGTTAGATACAATCCAAATGGATTGATATTAAGCAATTCAATGAATTCATTGAGTATCTCCATTGGACCTTCCCATATAAGGAGAATGTCATCTATATACCTGGACCAGTGGGAGATGTACTGTGTATACTGGTTCATATGTTCATTGAACACAATCATCTCTTCCCACCAGCCCAGGTATATATTGGCATACGTTGGCGCACAAGACGTGCCCATTGCGGTGCCACAGACTTGTAAAAAAAATTTGTCATCAAACACGAAGTAATTGTGTGTGAGAACAAATTTCAGTAGTTTAATGATAAACTCTTTGGTAGCTAAATCCATATCAGTATCTTTTTGTAGGAAATGAGCTATAGCTTTGATGCCCCATTCTGTTTTAATACTCGTATAAAGGGACTCTACATCACACGTTACTAAGATAGAGTGTTCAGTAATTGTGATGTTTTGCATTTTATTCAAAATGTGCATCGTGTCTCTAGTGTGCGATGGTAGAGCCTCAACAATGCTTCTTAACCTTGCATCAACGTATCTGCTAGCTTTTTCTGTCAAAGATCCTATCCCTGAGACAATTGGTCTCCCCGGTGGGCATAAGATATTTTTATGGATTTTCGGCAATAGATATAAGGTAGCTACTCTAGGATTGGTTACCATTAAATAGTTGTATTCTTTTTGGTCAATAATCTTATCATTAAGTGCTGTATCGATCAATTTATGATATATTTCTTTGAAGTTCTCTGTAGGGTTGCCCAAAAGTCTTTTGTAATTAGTACTATTTGTGAGTTGTTTCATGGCTTCTACTGTATACATTGTAGTTGGCCAAATTACGATGTTACCCCCCTTGTCACTATTCTTAATCTGAACATCTGTCCATTCAGTCATTTCTTTTATTGCATCCATTTCAGGTTTAGTCATATTATTGATGTCACATGTATCTTCATTCATAGCTATTATATCCTGACATACTAGATTCAAAAATGTAACGGCTTGAGGTGAAATAGTGCTTGGGGGGACAAATTTGGACTTGGTTTTTATGATCTCTCTCCAATTGTCATTATTGGATAACAAATCACTAGTTACTGATTCATTATCTTCCAGTAAAGATATTAAATCGTTAAGGGCTGTTCTGTCAGTTGTCTCAGTGGTGGTTAAACTGTCAGAATCATCAGAATTCGAGAAATATTTCTTAAGTAGCACTTTTCTAACAAACAAATGTGTGTCTTTTATCGCCTCAAATTTGTTAATACGATTGGAGGGTACAAAAGATAGGCCTTTCTTTAATGCACTTATATGTATGGGGGTTAGAATTTTATCAGAAAGATTAATGATGTTAAGATTGTTATTCTCAACATTATCTTCTATTTCTGTTTGTGTGGTTGGTTCTTGTGGTATTGTTGTTTTTGATTGAACCGTACTTGTCGTCTTGTTTGGGTTCCTATTCCGCCCTCTACGGATTTTCCGTCTAAAGGGATTCTATTTAAGTTGATATGTGGTTTTGATTTTTTAGATTTTTTGGTACTGTTAGTTAGTATTGATCTGGGAGTTATTTCATTGTCAGATGTTTCTGCATCTGCAGATTCGTACTCTATGTCAGTACCTTCTGAGTCAGAGATTTGAGTAGTACTTTTTTTCCAGGAATATACTTTTCCTTGTGAGTAATCATCTAAGTCTCTATCAATCTTTCTTTCTTTTTTCTCAGATACAAATTTAGCAAATCTCTCCACATCTGTTTTAATTTTGTTATATGATTTCTGAAAATCGTCCCTTGTTTCGTATATTTTAAGACTGTCACTTAGTTTATTGATTTCATGTGTGACTGAATTTAATTTCTCAGTCTCATGTTCTATAAGATAGCTTATCAATTTTAGTGAACAATCGGTTAGGGCTTGTTCCCATTTAGATTTAAGTTCAGGTTTTAAATTATAAAAGGATGGAAACATCTTAAGGCGTAAACCCCTAGGTATGACACTGTTCTTTTGATAAAAGTCATACATCCCCAGGTTCCATTGACCTTTAATTTGCTTTTTCCTTATTTTTTTAAGATCTTTTAATGATTGTGACCACTCTCCCGCCACTTCCCCCTCTATCGTGCTTTTATTTTGAAGGTCTGATGTAAGTTTACAGATATCATCGGACCATCTTTGCATTTCTGCACTTAGATCAAATGAGGCCATTTAAATATCTGTGCTCAAGTATCTCAAGTGAGAAAAAGAAGTTGTTGGAGCAACTTCACTGGATATATTTAAGATTAAAGATTAGAGAACTGGCACTAGATATAGTGTATAGAGGAATAAATGGATAATGAATCCGGTGCTACCCTAAAATATGTATAAGTAGAGATTAACAGGTAAGAGAACCTAAAGTTAAGGGTTTAATATAGCACTCATTCCTACTAATGTTAGTTATATAAAAAATTGAATTTTTATTACTTAAAGTTAAAATAATGAAGGGGATTCACCCCTTATTGTACCTGCTAACTCGCTGTACACCTTGCCCCCCTGTTTCCTGGCCGATAGCAGCTCCCTCGGCTTCAGGTGACAGGGACAAGGGACAGCAATTAAAACCAATATAAATGTGCACCGAGGTGCTTACAAATTCCACAAACGCGTTTCGGCTGTGTAAATCAGCCTTTATCAATGTGTAAGAGCAAACCGAGGCCCGGGTGCCACCCTCTTATATAGTGCTAACACAAACTGTCTCCACCAATCCACTTCGGCCTTTGACAACGCCCCTCACCGCACCAATAGGACACTGTGCATTCGAGGCGTATCCTAATGCATGCATTTGATAGGATAGCCTGGAGCGGCTTCGTCTCTGCTGGTTTTTGATTGGTGGCGCATAATAACAACTTGTACTCGATCAATAAACAAATACAATTCCTTACATTAAAACATATTTGGTTATTTGTAATGTCCATCGTCTCATGATACTCACTAGCTGAAATCATCATTGCTATATATGACTGTTCGATTTTAAGTCTGTTAGCGAATGTATGTTGCAATTCAGTGTTAGGCTGTCCTGTCTGCGCGAATAGTCGTAATCTGATTAAGCAGACTTTATCATTATTCTGTGTTCATGCATATGGTAATACATAGTCATTAATCACAGACAGTATATTACCTTTGACATATATGCACTGCATGTATCAGGATTTTCAAACAAAGGAAAGGAGAATTACTCTCACTGACATTTAGCTCTATATCACAGTGGTATTATTGTTCTTAATGCTTCATTTCGATGCTTTGAGTCAGATCTATTAACTGGTGGACAGAGTATTGCCTAGCTGGAGTATAAAGACAAATATGTTTATATCATCTCTTAGGTAAAGATGTATAGTACTCCTGTTATAATCTTAGCATATTATCTTAGTATGGTAAGACTTAAATAATTACTTACAAACATAGATAGATAATCCACACATATTAGTATTAGTATGAAAATACATATACATTGTGTTTAGAATTAATTGTATATGCTGTTTATGAACGGAGGCTGTTTATGAGAGTGGTTGTTAAATTATAGTCGTAGTTGGCAACTAACAGGGGAGAACAGATAACGCACTATGGGCGGCACATTTAAGACAAAACAACTTGTTACTTATATGCATGATGTACTATATGAGTGTTGATTTTATATTGACAGTATTAATCATCTTGTATTCCCTTTCGAGCATTGTAGATGTGTTTAGTTGTCATTGATTGTTATTTAAACTAAAATCAACTTATTCATTTAACATTTATACTACATCATAAAGTATTGTTTTAAATACAGATTCTGAAAGATAATAAGATTCCTCTTCCTCCTACTTTACAAGAAAACCCAATAATTATTTGCTTCATTCATTCCGTGTGGCATTACTGTGTTCAGTTTGAATATCCAGCTCGTTTCTTTTTGTAACAGAGTATTCTCAGTGCTACCACCTCTAATGCCCGGTTTAACCTTTTCTAAACCCCAACACTCGAAGGATGTAGTTTTACCTGCATGGTTAAGCAGGAAATGTTTTGCTACACTTGTAATTTTTTTGCCTTCTTTCATATCTTTTTTGGCATTACGTATGTTACTGAGATGTTCAGTTATTCTGGTACCCAATTTACGAGTTGTCATGCCTGTGTATATTAAATTGCATGAACATGATAGACAGTAAATGACATTCTCACTCTGACAGTTAATATGAGTTTTAATTTTCCAATTTTTTGAAAATCTGTCAGTTATAGAGTCTTTTTTGGTCATGAACTGACAGATTTTACAATGGCCACACGGAGTGGAGCCTTGATATATTGGCTTTTTATTTCTGTTTCTGTCAAAGTGACTTTGTGTGAGATTGTCTCTTAAATTTCTGGCACGTCTGAACGTAAAAGATGGTCTTTCCGGTATCAATCCTTTTAAACGTTCATCACTTTGGAGGATGTGCCAATGTTTTTTAACAATAGAGCTCACTTTTTCACTTTGGTTATTGTAGGTGGATATGAATCTCATGTTATTCTCATCTGATTCACATTTTTTGTTTTTCGGTTTTAGAAGATCCGACCTATTTTTGGCTAGTGCTTTTTGGTACGCCTTGGCTAGTAATTTCTTCGAGTAGCCCCTTTGAAGTAGTCTGTCTCTTAATTCTCTTGCAGCTTGTTTGAAAGAGTTTAGGTCTGTGCAATTTCTCCTTATTCTAAGGTATTCACCATATGGTAAACTGGTGATTGTAGACGGATGATGGTTGCTATGTGCATGCAGAATATTGTTTGTTGCAGTAGCTTTTCTATATGTGTCCGTCACTAGTTTGTTATTATATTTAGAGATGGTTAGGTCCAAAAACTCAACTTTGTCACAATTAGCATTGTAAGTTAGATACAATCCAAATGGATTGATATTAAGCAATTCAATGAATTCATTGAGTATCTCCATTGGACCTTCCCATATAAGGAGAATGTCATCTATATACCTGGACCAGTGGGAGATGTACTGTGTATACTGGTTCATATGTTCATTGAACACAATCATCTCTTCCCACCAGCCCAGGTATATATTGGCATACGTTGGCGCACAAGACGTGCCCATTGCGGTGCCACAGACTTGTAAAAAAAATTTGTCATCAAACACGAAGTAATTGTGTGTGAGAACAAATTTCAGTAGTTTAATGATAAACTCTTTGGTAGCTAAATCCATATCAGTATCTTTTTGTAGGAAATGAGCTATAGCTTTGATGCCCCATTCTGTTTTAATACTCGTATAAAGGGACTCTACATCACACGTTACTAAGATAGAGTGTTCAGTAATTGTGATGTTTTGCATTTTATTCAAAATGTGCATCGTGTCTCTAGTGTGCGATGGTAGAGCCTCAACAATGCTTCTTAACCTTGCATCAACGTATCTGCTAGCTTTTTCTGTCAAAGATCCTATCCCTGAGACAATTGGTCTCCCCGGTGGGCATAAGATATTTTTATGGATTTTCGGCAATAGATATAAGGTAGCTACTCTAGGATTGGTTACCATTAAATAGTTGTATTCTTTTTGGTCAATAATCTTATCATTAAGTGCTGTATCGATCAATTTATGATATATTTCTTTGAAGTTCTCTGTAGGGTTGCCCAAAAGTCTTTTGTAATTAGTACTATTTGTGAGTTGTTTCATGGCTTCTACTGTATACATTGTAGTTGGCCAAATTACGATGTTACCCCCCTTGTCACTATTCTTAATCTGAACATCTGTCCATTCAGTCATTTCTTTTATTGCATCCATTTCAGGTTTAGTCATATTATTGATGTCACATGTATCTTCATTCATAGCTATTATATCCTGACATACTAGATTCAAAAATGTAACGGCTTGAGGTGAAATAGTGCTTGGGGGGACAAATTTGGACTTGGTTTTTATGATCTCTCTCCAATTGTCATTATTGGATAACAAATCACTAGTTACTGATTCATTATCTTCCAGTAAAGATATTAAATCGTTAAGGGCTGTTCTGTCAGTTGTCTCAGTGGTGGTTAAACTGTCAGAATCATCAGAATTCGAGAAATATTTCTTAAGTAGCACTTTTCTAACAAACAAATGTGTGTCTTTTATCGCCTCAAATTTGTTAATACGATTGGAGGGTACAAAAGATAGGCCTTTCTTTAATGCACTTATATGTATGGGGGTTAGAATTTTATCAGAAAGATTAATGATGTTAAGATTGTTATTCTCAACATTATCTTCTATTTCTGTTTGTGTGGTTGGTTCTTGTGGTATTGTTGTTTTTGATTGAACCGTACTTGTCGTCTTGTTTGGGTTCCTATTCCGCCCTCTACGGATTTTCCGTCTAAAGGGATTCTATTTAAGTTGATATGTGGTTTTGATTTTTTAGATTTTTTGGTACTGTTAGTTAGTATTGATCTGGGAGTTATTTCATTGTCAGATGTTTCTGCATCTGCAGATTCGTACTCTATGTCAGTACCTTCTGAGTCAGAGATTTGAGTAGTACTTTTTTTCCAGGAATATACTTTTCCTTGTGAGTAATCATCTAAGTCTCTATCAATCTTTCTTTCTTTTTTCTCAGATACAAATTTAGCAAATCTCTCCACATCTGTTTTAATTTTGTTATATGATTTCTGAAAATCGTCCCTTGTTTCGTATATTTTAAGACTGTCACTTAGTTTATTGATTTCATGTGTGACTGAATTTAATTTCTCAGTCTCATGTTCTATAAGATAGCTTATCAATTTTAGTGAACAATCGGTTAGGGCTTGTTCCCATTTAGATTTAAGTTCAGGTTTTAAATTATAAAAGGATGGAAACATCTTAAGGCGTAAACCCCTAGGTATGACACTGTTCTTTTGATAAAAGTCATACATCCCCAGGTTCCATTGACCTTTAATTTGCTTTTTCCTTATTTTTTTAAGATCTTTTAATGATTGTGACCACTCTCCCGCCACTTCCCCCTCTATCGTGCTTTTATTTTGAAGGTCTGATGTAAGTTTACAGATATCATCGGACCATCTTTGCATTTCTGCACTTAGATCAAATGAGGCCATTTAAATATCTGTGCTCAAGTATCTCAAGTGAGAAAAAGAAGTTGTTGGAGCAACTTCACTGGATATATTTAAGATTAAAGATTAGAGAACTGGTTCTGAAGGTGAGACCAGGATGTTTCACCTGAACCTCAGCCAAGCATGTGGAATTCATGAGAGTATCTTGTCTCACAGTCATGAGGTTTTCTCATTTTTATTTTATTTTACTTTTTTAAAGTTTTATTTTGTGCAAATGTTACAGTAAACTGTTTAATAGAGGGGCTTTGAATTTTTTTTATGCTGGTATCCTTGACAATGGAACCAGTAGTGAACCTACTCAACAGAAGGTCCTAGTGCAAAAATTTTGTTGGGTCCACCCAAGGTAACTCAGTAGTAAGCAATAGTAAAAATGTACATGCTGCTCTGTATAATTATTTTGAGGATGGATAGACAGATGAAAGAAAGAGAGAGAGAGAGAGAGAGAGAGAGAGAGAGAGAGAGAGAGAGAGAGAGAGAGAGAGAGAGATATAGACAGAGAGAGAGAGATAGAGAGACAGAGAGAGAGACATAGACCTGTATAGATAGAGTGCAAGAGAGAGAGATAGATAGAAAGATAGATAGATTGATTGATTGATAGATAGATATACATGATAGATAGATAAATATGATAGATAGATAGATAGATAGATAGATAGATAGATAGAGATAGATCTGGATAGATAGATAGACTGCTATGGATCCCCCCAGCATTTGGGTCTAGGTGCAACTGCATATATTTCACCAATGGTTGTTCCACCCCTGAGGAGAATTTGTTCTGTGCACCAAGAAGTGAATGGTTATTAGTTAGATGCAGCTACATTGATTATAACGGAGCTGAATGCACAATTAGCAGCTGTAACAATGGTCTGTACTGTACATATATCTTTAGAATGACACAATTCTCAAGTTGCAATGATGCAGCACATTAAGATTTGCAAACTTGTTTTATTGAATCTAGGATGTTGTGTCTTAGACGTGTCTTGTGCTACAGCGTCAAGTCATATTTGATTTCTATTACTGTCTAACAGGTAAAATGCTAATTGATAAGCCAAGAATTTAAATGGACATTGTATTCAGAAATTGTCTATTGTGCATATAAAAGAACAGAATTAAGGTAGAACATTTCTGTCAAAAAAACAGTAAGTAAAAGCTATTTAAATTAAAACACTGGCTGATATGTACAGTAGAGAGGGACACACCTCAGTAAATAATGACAAGAACACATTTATTTATTCACACACAGAAACATGAGATTTTCAATAGACATAAATAAATATTAAAATATCTTATTTTAGATGAAACAAAGAAAAAAGTTGACTACAATGCCCTTTTAATGCAGTAATGGGCCACTATTATCGTATACTAATCCAAAACCCAGGTCTTCAAAAAGGGCACAAGTTCCTTTTTAGCTTAAAAATGGAACCGCAGAAAGAGTATTTTAATTCACAGTGGGCAAGATTACAAGTTGGGCGGTATGGGTTTTCTGTGCGCGATATGGTCTTTTCGCAATAAATTACACTGTCTAGTATAAGTTTTAAAATAGAAATATTGCACACAAAAGTTATAAGGGCTCAAAGATAGGAGATCTCGGGTGTTAGAAAAAAAAAAAAACAGATGCAAGGATTTTACATTGACATACATAAAGTGAGCGGTAATTCATAACGCATTCTAAAGTCAGTAGTTATGAGTTTTACACTACAAAGCCGTAGCATAAAACTCATAACTAAAGTGCTAAAAAGAACACTAACACCCATAAACTACCTATTAACCCCTAAACCAAGGCCCTCCCACATCGCAGACACTATAATAAAATTATTAACCCCTAATCTGCCGCTCCTGACATCGCCGCCACTATAATAAACATATTAACCCCTAAACCACCGCACTCCCGCATTGCAAACACTAGTTAAATATTATTAACCCCTAATCTGCTGTCCCTAACATCGCCACCACCTACCTACATTTATTAACCCCTAATCTGCCGCCCCCAACGTCGCCCCCAGTATACTAAAGTTATTAACCCCTAAACCTAAGCCTAACCCTAACACCCACTAACTTAAATATAATTAAAATAAATCTAAATAAAACCTACTATTAATAACTAAATAATTCCTATGTAAAACTAAATACTTAACTGTAAAATAAACCCTAAGCTAGCTACAATACAACTAATAGTTACATTGTATCTAGCTTAGGGTTTATTTTTATTTCACAGGCAAGTTTGTATTTATTTTAACTAGGTAGAATAGTTACTAAATAGTTATTAACTATTTACTAACTACCTTGCTAAAATAAATACAAATTTACTTGTAAAATAAAACCTAACCTGAGTTACACTAACACCTAACCTTACACTACAATTAAATAAATTGCATAAATTAAATACAATTAATTAAATACAAATACCTAAATTACAAAAAACATAATTTATGTAAGAACTTACCTGATAAATTAATTTCTTTCATATTAGCAAGAGTCCATGAGCTAGTGACGTATGGGCAGGACCGTCTTTAACACAGGGCAAAAGGGGCAGCTGCCCAGGGGCCAGTTTCTGTTGAGGGGCCCAAGAGTCCTAAAAAAAATTAATTTTTTTTTTTTTTTATGGTTCATACCAGACTGCTGATTTGACATGGGGAACACACACATTCAGTCCTAATACTGTCACAGTCAAAAGTACTCTGTTTATATTTTTTTTTTAAACTCTGCCAGACCGTGCCGGTGTCATGTACTATGCCAAGCTATTGCCATGTGCTGTTTTAGATGTGCACTGTGCAGCACTGAATGCAAAGCCCTAACTCAGCATCCAGCCATTCCCACAGCATCATTAAAGGTCCTACTGGGGTTACCACTGTTACCAGGTAACTGCTCTGGTGGTAGGGATTGTTTCTGGGTAGGGCTGACTGTAGGCACATGCAGCAGAAAGCTGGAGCGGCAAGCCGTGAGGATTTGAGCATCTGTGCAGCTGCATACACTGCTCTCTTCAGTCTTGAGGCTGTGTGACTCATCTCACACTGTATCCATGCAGCCTTGGACAGACAGCATCCAGTCTGCTGGTCCCCTTAGCCCTGCTCTTTCTGCTGTGGCCCTAAGATCAACTAACTGAAGTTTGTTAGGGGAACAGTGCTTTGTAGAAAGGTGTCAGTGGGAAGAATAAGTGAGTGCAAACACACCCCTCCCCATGCAGCATTGTCTAGTGAAAGGTGAGAGGGAACTTGTTCCTAGCAAAGAAGTGACATGTGCTGCTGTGGCTGATGTATAGTGTCATGCTGATACTTCACACATTAATGTAAGGTTTATTTTTATAGTTTTTGTCTTCTCTCTGTCTCAGATTTTACATTTTCCCATAGTAGTCCTGCTGTTCCAGTCAGTAAACTTATATTGCACCTCCATTCTTTCTCCTCAGTCTTTACCTTGCTTTGCTCCTGTTGGCTGCCCTAAATCTCTTTAATCAACTAACCTCACACCAGAATCACATTCAAAAGAATATTAAATGAATCCACAGTGGAGGAATTTATATATTTATTTACTTATTAGTACTGCTTAGGTCCAGTTTCACATATTGCAATTTATTTCATTTTTTTAAATGATTAGCTCAGCAGTGGATAATCCACTGCTGGGCTAATAATGAAAAAAAATTGATTTAGTTGTTTTTTGGGATGTTGGGGTGGAGAGCGAAATTGCATGGGGGGGGGGCCAAGAATATTTTCGCCCAGGGTCCAGTCAATATTAAAGACGGCCCTGCGTATGGGATATACATTCCTACCAGGAGGGGCAAAGTTTCCCAAACCTTAAAATGCCTATAAATACACCCCTCACCACACCCACAATTCAGTTTAACGAATAGCCAAGAAGTGGGGTGATAAGAAAGGAGTGAAAGCATCAAAAATAAGGAATTAGAATAATTGTGCTTTATACAAAAAAATCATAACCACCACAAAAAAGGGTGGGCCTCATGGACTCTTGCTAATATGAAAGAAATGAATTTATCAGGTAAGTTCTTACATAAATTATGTTTTCTTTCATGTAATTAGCAAGAGTCCATGAGCTAGTGACGTATGGGATAGCAGATACCCAAGATGTGGAACTTCCACGCAAGAGTCACTAGAGAGGGAGGGATAAAATAAAGACAGCCAATTCCGCTGAAAAAATAATCCACAACCCAAATCAAAAAGGTTTAATCTTATAATGAAAAAAACTGAAATTATAAGCAGAAGAATCAAACTGAAACGGCTGCCTGAAGTACTTTTCTACCAAAAACTGCTTCAGAAGAAGAGAAAACATCAAAATGGTAGAATTTAGTAAAAGTATGCAAAGAAGACCAAGTTGCTGCTTTGCAAATCTGATCAACAGAAGCTTCATTCCTTAAAGCCCAGGAAGTAGAAACTGACCTAGTAGAATGAGCCGTAATCCACCAAGAAATGTAAGTCTTCCAGACTCGGCAATAGATCTTCCTAGACACAGATTTACGAGCCTGTAACATAGTATTAATCACTGAATCAGAGAAACCTCTATGACTAAGTATTAAGCGTTCAATCTCCATACCTTCAAATTTAATGATTTGAGATCCTAATGAAAAAATGGGCCTTGAGATAGAAGGTCTGGCCTTAACGGAAGTGTCCAAGGTTGGCAACTTGCCATCCGAACGAGATCCGCATACCAAAACCTGTGCGGCCATGCTGGAGCCACCAGCAGTACAAACGAACACTCCATTAGGATTTTGGAAATCACTCTTTGGAAGAAGAACTAGAGGCGGAAAGATATAAGCAGGTTGATAATTCCAAGGGAATGACAACGCGTTCACCGCTTCCGCCTGAGGATCCCTGGATCTGAATAGATACCTGGGAAGTTTCTTGTTTAGATGAGATGCCATCAGATCTATTTCTGGAAGCCCCCAGATTTGAACAATCTGAAGAAATACCTCTGGGTGAAGAGACCATTCGCCCGGATGTAACATCTGGCGACTGAGATAATCCGCTTCCCAATTGTCTATACCTGGGATGTGAACCGCAGAAATTAGACAGGAGCTGGATTCCGCCCATACAAGTATCCGAGATACTTCTTTCATAGCCTGAGGACTGTGAGTCCCCCCTTGATGATTGACATATGCCACTGTTGTGACATTGTCTGTCTGAAAACAAATAAACGATTCTCTCTTCAGAAGAGGCCAGAACTGAAGAGCTCTGAAAATCGCACGGAGTTCCAAAATATTGATTGGTAATCTCGCCTCCTGAGATTCCCAAACCCCCTGCGCTGTCAGAGATCCCCATACAGCTCCCCAACCTGAAAGACTTGCATCTGTTGAGATCACAGTCCAGGTTGGACGAACAAAAGAGGCCCATTGAACTAAACGATGGTGATCCAACCACCAAGTCAGAGAAGATCGAACATTGGGATTTAAGGATATTAATTGTGATATCTTTGTATAATCCCTGCACCATTGGTTCAGCATACAAAGCTGGAATATGAAGATATGCATCCTGTAAGTCTATTGTGGACATATAATGCCCTTGCTGAACAAAAGGCACAATAGTCCTTATAGTCACCATCTTGAATGTTGGTACCCTTACATAACGATTCAATATTTTTAGATCCAGAACTGGTCTGAAGGAATTCTCCTTCTTTGGTACAATGAACAGATTTGAATAAAACCCCAGGCCCCGTTCCAGAACTGCAACTGGGATAATTACACTAGCTGACTCCAGATCTGAAACACATTTCAGAAACGCTTGAGCCTTCACTGGGTTTACTGGAATGCGTGAAAGAAAGAATTTTCTCACAGGCGGTCTTACTCTGAAACCTATTCTGTACCCTTGTGAAACAATGTTCTGAATCCAATGACTTTGAATCGAATCGATCCAAATATCTTTGAAAAAACGTAACCTGCCCCCTACCAGCTGAGCTGGAATGAGGGCCACACCTTCATGCGGATTTGGGAGCTGGTTTTGACTTTCTGAAAGGCTTGGATTTTTTCCAGACTGGAGAAGGTTTCCAAACGGAAACTTTTCCTTTAGAGGAAGGGTCAGGCTTTTGTTCCTTATTCTGACGAAAGGAAAAGAAAACGATTAGCAGCCCTATATTTACCTTTAGATTTTTTATCCTGAGGTAAAAAGGCTCCCTTCCCCCCAGTAACCGTTGAAATTATTGAGTCTAACTGAGAACCAAATAATTTATTACCTTGGAAAGAAAGAGAAAGCAATGTTGACTTAGAAGTCATATCTGCATTCCAAGACTTAAGCCATAAAGCTCTTCTAGCTAAAATAGCTAAAGACATATACCTGACATCAATTCTAATGATATCGAAAATGGCATCACAAATGAAGTTATTAGCATGTTGAAGAAGTTTAACAATGCTTTAAGCATTATGGTCTGACACTTGTTGCGCTAAAGCCTCCAACCAGAAAGTTGAAGCTGCAGCAACATCAGCCAAAGAAATAGCAGGTCTCAGAAGATTACCTGAACATAAAAAAGCCTTCCTTAGAAAGGATTCAAGCTTCCTATCTAAAGGATCTTTAAACGAAGTACTATCTGCCATAGGCATAGTAGTACGTTTAGCAAGAGTAGAAATAGCCACATCAACTTTGGGGATTTTATCCCAAAACTCTAATCTATCAGATGGCAAAGGGTACAATTTCTTAAACCTTGGAGAAGGAGTAAATGAAGTACCCAGACTATTCCATTCCCTAGAAATTACTTCTGAAATAGCATCAGGAACTGGAAAAACTTCTGGAATAACCACAGAAGGTTTAAAAACTGCATTTAAATGCTTAGTAGTTTTAATATCAAGAGGACTAGACTCCTCCATATCTAAAGCAATCAACACTTCCTTAAGTAAAGAACGAATAAACTTCATCTTAAATAAATATGAAGATTTATCAGTGTCAATATCTGAGGTAGAATCTTCTGAATCAGATAGATCCACATCAGAAATAGATAAGTCAGAATGATGGTGGTCATTTAAAAATTCATCTGAAATGTGTGAAGTTTTAAAAGACCGCTTACGTTTAGTAGAAGGAGGAATAACAGACAGAGCCTTCCGAATAGATTTAGAAACAAATTCTTTAACATTAACAGGAACATCCTGAACATTAGATGTTGAAGGAACAACAACAGGTAATGGATTATTACTAATGGAAATACTATCTGCTTTTGATAGCTTATCATGACAACTATCACAAACAACAGCCGGAGGAACAGTTACCAAAAGTTTACAACAAATGCACTTAGCATTGGTAGAACCAACATCAGGCAGAGCTTTTCCAGAAGTAGATTCTGATCCAGGGTCAGGTTGTGACATCTTGCAATATGTAAAAGAAAAAACAAAATATAAAGCAAAATTATCAAATTCCTTAAATGACAGTTTCAGGAATGGGAAAAAATGCAAAATGAAACAAGCTTCTAGAAAACCAGAAGCAACTGAAAAGTGAGATTGAAATAATGTGAAAAAAACTGGCGCCAAGAATGACGCCCACACATTTTGGCGCCAAGAATGAAGCCCATATACATATACATACGTCAAAAAATGACGCAATTACGAAAAAACTTCCGGCGCCAACTATGATGCCGGAAATTACGAAATTTTTGCGCCAAAAAAGTCTCGCCCCAAAAATGACGCAATAATTAGAAGCATTTTCTGCACCCGCGAGCCTAACAGCCCGCAATTTTGAAAAAAAGTCAATTGAAAATTGAAGGTAAGAAATATGAAATTTATATGCATTTTCCCAAAATGAAACTGACAGTCTGAATGAAGGAATACTGAATATCCTGAATCATGGCAAATATAAGTTTAAACACATATATTTAGAACTTTACATATAAAGTGCCCACCATAGCTTTGAGTGTAATAAATAGAAATAAGACTTACTTACCCTAAGACACTCATCTACATATAGTAGATAGCCAAACCAGTACTGAAACGAGAATCAGTAGAGGTAATGGTATATAAGAGTATATCGTCAATCTGAAAAGGGAGGTAGGAGAAGAAATCTCTACGACCGATAACAGAGAACCTATGAAATAGATCCCCTAGAGGAAGACCATTGAATTCAAATAGGCAATACTCTCTTCACATCCCTCTGACATTCACTGCACTCTGAGAGGAAAACCGGGCTTCAACCTGCTGCGAAGCGCATATCAACATAGAATCTAGCACAAACTTACTTCACCACCTCCATGGGAGGCAAAGTTTGTAAAACTGAATTGTGGGTGTGGTGAGGGGTGTATTTATAGGCATTTTAAGGTTTGGGAAACTTTGCCCCTCCTGGTAGGAATGTATATCCCATACGTCCCTAGCTCATGGCCTCTTGCTAATTACATGAAAGAAAACAAATTACAAGATATTTAAACTAATTACACCTAATCTAATAGCCCTATCAAAATAAAAAGCCCCCCCCAAAATAAATAAAACCCCTAGCCTAAACTAAACTACCAATAGCCCTTAAAAGGGCCTTTTGTGGGGCATTGCCACAAAGAAATCAGCTCTTTTACCTGTAAAAAAAATACAAACAACCCCCGAACAGTAAAACCCACAACCCACACAACCAACCCCCCAAATAAAACCCTTACTAAAAAAAACCTAAGCTCCCCATTGCCCTGAAAAGGGCATTTGGATGGGCATTGCCCTTAAAAGGGCATTTAGCTATATTGCTGCCCAAACCCTAACCTAAAAATAAAACCTACCCAATAAACCCTTAAATAAACCTAACACTAACCCCCTGAAGATCCACTTACAGTTTTGAAGAGCCGACATCCATCCTCAATGAAGCCGGGAGAAGTCCTCAATGAAGCGGCAAAAAGTCCTCAACGAAGCCGGGAGAAGTATTCATCCAAGCCGGAAGAAGTGGTCCTCCAGATGGGAAAAATTCTTCATCCAGATGGCATCTTCTATCTTCATTCATCCGGCGCGGAGCGGGTCCATCTTCAAGACATTCGGTGCAGAGCATCCTCTTCTTCCGATGACTCCCGACGAATGAAGGTTCCTTTAAGTGGCATCATCCAAGATGGCGTCCCTTAGATTCCGATTGGCTGATAGAATTCTTTAAGGTAGAAAAAATCCTATTGGCTGATCCAATCAGCCAATATGATTGAGCTTGCATTCTATTGGCTGATTGGAACAGCCAGTAGAATGCGAGCTCAATCCTATTGGCTGATTGGATCAGCCAATAGGATTTTTTCAACCTTAATTCCGATTGGCTGATAGAATTTTATCAGCCAATCGGAATCTAATGGATACCATCTAGGATGACGTCACGTAAAGGAACCTTCATTCGTTGGGAGTCTTCGGAAGAAGAGGATGCTCCAAGCCGGATGTCTTGAAGATGGATCTGCTCCTAGCCAGATGGATGAAGATAGAATATGCCGTCTGGATGAAGACTTCTGCCCGTCTGGAGGACCACTTCTCCTGGCTTCGTTGAGGACTTCTTGCGGCTTCGTTGAGAACTTCTCCCGGCTTCATTGAGGATGGATGTTAGCTCTTCAAAACTGTAAGTGGATCTTCAGAGGGTTAGTGTTAGGTTTTTTTAATTGAAAAGATTTTTGTTGTATTTTTCTTCTTAATTACATAACAAAGTAAATGCAAATGTTACATCAACATAACTTGAAACACATTGAGGTATACAGGGAGTGCAGAATTATTAGGCAAGTTGTATTTTTGAGGATTAATTTTATTATTGAACAACAACCATGTTCTCAATGAACCCAAAAAACTCATTAATATCAAAGCTGAATATTTTTGGAAGTAGTTTTTAGTTTGTTTTTAGTTTTAGCTATTTTAGGGGGATATCTGTGTGTGCAGGTGACTATTACTGTGCATAATTATTAGGCAACTTAACAAAAAACAAATATATACCCATTTCAATTATTTATTTTTACCACTGAAACCAATATAACATCTCAACATTCACAAATATACATTTCTGACATTCAAAAACAAAACAAAAACAAATCAGTGACCAATATAGCCACCTTTCTTTGCAAGGACACTCAAAAGCCTGCCATCCATGGATTCTGTCAGTGTTTTGATCTGTTCACCATCAACATTGCGTGCAGCAGCAACCACAGCCTCCCAGACACTGTTCAGAGAGGTGTACTGTTTTCCCTCCTTGTAAATCTCACATTTGATGATGGACCACAGGTTCTCAATGGGGTTCAGATCAGGTGAACAAGGAGGCCATGTCATTAGATTTTCTTCTTTTATACCCTTTCTTGCCAGCCACGCTGTGGAGTACTTGGACGCGTGTGATGGAGCATTGTCCTGCATGAAAATCATGTTTTTCTTGAAGGATGAAGACTTCTTCCTGTATCACTGCTTGAAGAAGGTGTCTTCCAGAAACTGGCAGTAGGACTGGGAGTTCAGCTTGACTCCATCCTCAACCCGAAAAGGCCCCACAAGCTCATCTTTGATGATACCAGCCCAAACCAGTACTCCACCTCCACCTTGCTGGCGTCTGAGTTGGACTGGAGCTCTCTGCCCTTTACCAATCCAGCCACGGGCCCATCCATCTGGCCCATCAAGACTCACTCTCATTTCATCAGTCCATAAAACCTTAGAAAAATCAGTCTTGAGATATTTCTTGGCCCAGTCTTGATGTTTCAGCTTGTGTGTCTTGTTCAGTGGTGGTCGTCTTTCAGCCTTTCTTACCTTGGCCATGTCTCTGAGTATTGCACACCTTGTGCTTTTGGGCACTCCAGTGATGTTGCAGCTCTGAAATATGGCCAAACTGGTGGCAAGTGGCATCTTGGCAGCTGCACGCTTGACTTTTCTCAGTTCATGGGCAGTTATTTTGCGCCTTGGTTTTTCCACACGCTTCTTGCGACCCTGTTGACTATTTTGAATGAAACGCTTGATTGTTCGATGATCACGCTTCAGAAGCTTTGCAATTTTAAGAGTGCTGCATCCCTCTGCAAGATATCTCACTATTTTTGACTTTTCTGAGCCTGTCAAGTCCTTCTTTTGACCCATTTTGCCAAAGGAAAGGAAGTTGCCTAATAATTATGCACACCTGATATAGGGTGTTGATGTCATTAGACCACACCCCTTCTCATTACAGAGATGCACATCACCTAATATGCTTAATTGGTAGTAGGCTTTCGAGCCTATACAGCTTGGAGTAAGACAACATGCATAAAGAGGATGATG
Organism: Bombina bombina; assembly: GCF_027579735.1. Classification (NCBI taxonomy): domain Eukaryota; kingdom Metazoa; phylum Chordata; class Amphibia; order Anura; family Bombinatoridae; genus Bombina; species Bombina bombina. The sequence goes on along the minus strand of NC_069502.1, from coordinate 683,659,347 downwards.
TGGTCAAAATACTCATTTGCCTAATAATTCTGCACTCCCTGTATCTCGGCAGGTCAGCATGTCATATAAACATCAATATATTTTACCGTACATTTCAGGTCACATTATAAACCAATATTCATTAAGCAATAAATACTCTCAGAAGCTTAAGTTGTTAACTAACAACTCTGGCTTCAGAAAACATAATCCATGGTTCCCAGACAGAAACAAACTGTTCTTCAGTGTCAAGCATGTTAGCTGCATTATTACTCATTTGGTAGTAGTAACCAATTTTATTTAGAATAATCTGAAAGTTAGGGATCTCAACTTTCCAAAACTAGGCTATTGTTAATCTTACTATAGTAAAGATGGTAAAAATAAACTTGTTTCGTGCCCTTTTAAACCCTGGAATAGGCTCATGCAGAAGGGCTTGAGAGGCCGACACTCTTAAAGTGTGCCCAAAAATGTTGCCCAAGAGACTGAAGGTTTGTGACCAGATATTTGCTACCCGTGGGCAGTCCCACCACATGTGTGAATAAGTACCTAACTCATCACACCCTCTTAGACATTTTCTATTACCTATCTCCAATTTATGTAATCTCGAGGGGTGAAAATACCAACGAAAAGCAGTCTTCATGTAATTTTCTTTTAAATGAGCGCATATGGAAAAGGAGGGTCCCCTAAACAAAACATCATTCCATTTTTCTAAAGACCAAGTAAATTGAAATTCTTCTTCCCACTTTTGCATAAAAGGAAGCTTATGAGTCTTTGGTGGAGAGTTAAAAATGGCATACAGTCCAGTAATGGTCCCTCTCATTCTCTGTCCATTTAAGCAAATTTGTTCTAAGTATGTGGTGCTCCCTTTGTATGAGTTACCTATCACCTCGCAAACTCTTGCCTTCAACTGAAGATATTGATACCAACTGGGTTTATCCTGTTCATTAAGGCTAGCATATGTGTTAAAGTCCATAAAGTTTTGTCCCCTTAAAGTGTCAGCAATTCTGTACAGCCCCCTATTGGCCCACTTATTCTGAAGCCCCACGTCAAGTGTAGTAGATAGCGTTATTAATGGCATTGCCTTAGAAGTATCTGAGATTAGCTTAAATTTAGTAGACAAAGAGTCCCATAGCGAGACGGAGTGTGCTACTGCTGCAAAAGTTTTCCATATATTAGGCCTATGGGTTCTATTAGTCCATAAAAGTTTATAAATTGGCTCCACCCCAACCATATCTGACTCCAGTTGTACCCACTGAATATTATCAATCTTGTTATGCCATAACGCAGTCTGAGCCACACGAGCCGCATGGTAATATGCTAGAAAATCTGGCAATCCCATCCCTCCCCCTCTTCTACTTCTGCAGAGAGTTTGTCTATTAGTTCTTGCTCTTTTACCTTGCCAAATAAACGAAATTACATACTTCTGGAGTTGTGTGAGTGTTTTGGATGGCACAGAGACTGGTAAGCATCTAAATAGGTATAATATTTTTAGGAAAATTGTCATTTTAATTCCAATTATTCTGCCATATAGCGAAATTTTCAACTTTTCCCATTTCTGTAGTAGGTTTTTAATCTGTGATATCAAAGGCGTGTAGTTTAATTGATACAGATCTTCAGTCCTATTTGTAAGTATCACTCCTAAATATCTCATTCCCTTCTCAGCCCATGAGAAAGAGAAATTAATCTCCATGAGTTTTTTAGTGTGTGCTGGTAGATTTACACTAATAGCCTCACACTTATCATTGTTGATTTTATAACCTGATATTGCTGCAAACTTATCTATAGTGGAATACAGTACTGGAAGGGAAATAAGTGGCTTTGTAATCGAAAGAATAATGTCATCTGCAAAAAGACTGATTTTATATTCTTTTGCCTTTATATGTATGCCTGTAATATCTACATTTCGCCTGATGCTGGCTGCTAAAGGTTCGATACACAGGGCAAATAGAAGCGGGGAGAAAGGGCATCCCTGTCTAGTACCATTTGCAATTTCAATGAGTCCTGACTTATACCCCGCAATTTTAACAAATGCTGAAGGATGAGAGTATATCGTGGCGATCGCTTTTCTAAAGTTTCCCGTTATGCCAAATGCATCTAATACCTTATCGAGGTAGTCCCAGTAAATACGGTCGAATGCCTTCTCTACGTCCAAGGAAAGGAACAGAGAAGGCATCCCTTTAACCGACGCAAGATTAATCAAATCAATCACCTTTCTCACATTATCTGGGGCCTCCCTGTTCGCTATGAACCCCACCTGATCCGGATGGACTAGTTTAGGCATTAGTTTGTTGAGTCTGGTGGCTAAAATTTTAGAGAAAATCTTTATGTCTTGGTTAATTAACGATATAGGCCGATAATTTTTGCAGTGTTGCTTGTTTTTGCCCGGCTTCGGAATTACTGAAATTCGAGCTAGTAAGAATTCTTTCGGGATATATCCCCCTTTTAACATATGGTTAAAGGTGTTCACTAATAAGGGGCCTAATTCATCTAGAAATGTCTTATAAAAAATACCAGTGTATCCATCCGGACCAGGTGCTTTATTGATTTTTAGGTGTTTGATTGTTTGTCTAATTTCAGCTAATGTGATAGGTGCATTTAGCCCATCTACATCATCTGCGTCAAGCTTAGGCATATCGTCATGGCCCAAAAATTCCTGGTAGTTTTCAAATTGTCGGGGATTCCTGTCTCCCCGAGGGAGTGCATATAATGATTGGTAATATGATGCAAAGGTATCTGCTATAATTTGAGGATGGTTAGTGGTAGAACCATCTGGCTTCTGCAACTGAGGGACCGTTGTGAGCCTTGTCATATCTTTCAGCCTACAAGCTAACATTCTGTCAGGCTTGTTAGCGTGGATGAAATATTGTGTATCAATAAGTTTTATGGATCTAGATGCTTCCTGAGATAACAATTTATCCAGTTCCTCCCTTTTACTATTTAGCCTTTTAAGTGTATTTGCGCTCTGAGTGGTGCAGTGAAGATTGTGTAATTGCTTAATTTCTTCCTTTAGCCTCTCACCATAAGCATGTGCCGCTTTTAATTTGGAGCTAGATTCTCTAATTAATATGCCTCTTGTAAAGGCCTTAAGCGCCCCCCACACATATGAGGGATTTTCTACTGACTGTTGATTAGAGCCAATAAAAACTCTGATTTCCCTTCTCAAAAACTCTAAGAACAATTTATCTTTGAATAGGGTAGGGTTCAAATGCCAACTCTTGTTTCTAAGCGGGTCTATTAAGCCTGAAAGTGTCGTCAAAACCACATTATGGTCTGACCAGGTGCTAACTATTATGTCTGATTTCAAAATTAATGGTGCCAATATTTGGCTCACAAGAATATGGTCAATTTGTGAATAAACCTTATGGGCTGAGGAATAAAAGGTATAATCCCTATTATTTCCATTTTGAACTCTCCAGCTATCTAATAGGTTGTGATCTAACAAAAAATCATATAGTACTTTTCTAAATTTCTGTGTTTGAGAAGCTGACCTCGTCCCTGATCTGTCCATTTCGGGGTCTACCACCGTGTTAAAATCTCCCCCAATGATTAGCCTGTACTGTTTCCAGTACGTTAGTAACTTACTGAGTTTAGCCAAGAAAGGGGTCTGAGATTCATTAGGGGCATAGATATTACCTATTACCACTGGGGTGTCATGAATTTTACCTCTGAAAATTATGTATCTACCCTGTGTATCTATAAAAGACTCTTCTTCCTGGAAATTGATACTATTGTGCATAAGAATAGAGACACCACACTTTTTCTTACCACAAGTGGCGTGATACTGTAATGAATATGCTCTGTCCCAATATTTAGGGGTTGCTGTCTTGGTGAAATGTGTCTCCTGCATGAAAATAATGTGTGCCCCAAGGGATCTATACATGCTAATGGCTTTGCGTCTTTTTACATTGGAATGAAGACCTTTAACATTATGCGTAAGCACCTTAAGTGACATATGTGTAACGATTAATATCTGCTTTCAACATGTGTACATTGCTATACATTTCTTTTAATAACCATAGTGCACCTCTCCCTAACAAGAGACGTGAACCTGCATACAATAAACAAGATAAGGATTGGACCCTAAACACATTCTGATACATTCGGTACCTGAAAACCAACGACTTAGAAGACCTTGACCTGCCGAGGAAAAGACAATAAACATTGCCAACAGTAACATAAAACTGTAGAACTGAATATACAAACAACATTATTTGTACCCCGACATCCGGGTTTGAGAACATAACAAAATGATAACAAAAAACAACCAGGAAAAAACCTGTAAGAAAACTGTTAGCGGACTCAGTGTGAAGGGAAAGGGGAAAGGAAAGACAAGGGGAAAGGTCCAGCAAGAGGGTTATCATGAAAATAAGTCCGCCAGGAACTCCAAGCTGAACCAGTGAACTGAATGAAGAATAATGACATTAGCCACTCTTTATTGGTTTCTCCACTCATGTTGAATTAGAGTTGAAGTATCAAAAATGGATATCAAAAGTGTCCCCAACTGCTCTCCTCAAGTAGGACTCTCCTGATTTCTACTAGGCCGAGCATTTTTGCTGTTCTTGCCCACAGAAGTCCATTCTTTCGTAATCGCTTTACGTTGAGGCTTTGGGGAAGAGGACTCTGCTTCGTTTATTTTCTCTAGCTTTAGTTTCTCCAAAATGCTTTGTCCCTCTGAAAGAGATGAACAAGAGTATGATGACTTCTCATACATGAAAATAAGCTTGAATGGGAAACCCCAACGATATTTGATCTGTGCCTTGATTAACACTGAAACCACTGGTTTGAGCTCTCTTCTCCTCCTGAGGGTAGTTGGCAAAAGATCTGTGAAAAGCTGCAAGGCATGACCTTCAAAAGTTATTCTAGGAACATTGCGTACTGCTTGCATGATTTGGTCCTTGATATGATAATAGTGTAACTTGGTGATCACATCTCTTGCTGTCGCTGTTGTGGGTGGTCTGGCCAGTGCTCTGTGTGCTCTGTCCATCAGAAACAATGAAGGATCTGTATCCGGTACTAATTGTTGAAATATTTTTAGCAATGTATCCGGTAAGTTGTTGTATGATTCTGGCAGGTTTCGAATTCTAATATTGGATCTTCTGGATCTGTTCTCCAGATCCTCTAATGCATCCTCCAACTTCTGTATTTGCTCCTGCTGTGTTTGTATAGTGTTTTGCAAAATAGGTATTTCTTCTGTAATATCGTCCATTTTATCCTCCAAAGTTGCCGTCCTATCTCAAATTTCTGATATATCTTGTTTTAATTCTGAGAGAGCTGCCCTCATCTCTTCCTTAAACATTTGCTTAATCTGTAATAGGAGATCACTACTCTGTGAACCCCCCTCTGCAGCTGTATGGGGGCTTTTTGGGGAGGATGGTTGGGAATCTGCGTCTACAGATAGTTCCCCAGCACTTTGGTTTTTTTTTAGCTGAGATCTAGAGAGACAGTCTTTGACTGACTGATTTCTTCCTTTCATCATGGCAAACTAGATAGATTACAGTTGAGAACTAAAACTGGAAATCAATAATTATTAACAAAGCACTGGCAGACCACAATATTTAGGGCAGTTATAATAAATGCATAGGAAAGGGTTCCCACTCAGTCCGCTTGTAGAATATGCTTTTAATTCAGCTTCATGTCAATATGTTGAACAGGTTGCAGCTTATAAATCAGTATGTACCTAGAGGGTGCCAGTTTTTGAGGCTTATTGAATGCTGCTCCCTTGGTATCCCAGGCCCAACTAACTCCTGAGGGGCTAGGGAAGGGGCAACCAGTGTCTGTAAAGTCCTTTAACTGTAGTAAACACTCCTCTCAGGTATTGCAAGTTACTTAAGCTTGTCCTGCCATATAATCTCTCTCCCCAGGAGCTTTGTCCTCACAGGACGATCACGGAAGAAGGAATTGGGGATATGACCCACCACCACAGAGGATGGCAGGAAAGGGGGGGGGAGAGATAAAAATCTAGTTGTTTTCAAAGTTCCAAGAACTCAAAGCTGTTGTACTGTGTTACGCTTTAATGTTGCACAAGCAATCAGATTAGCAGTCTTTTTAGTGAGAATATAAAAAGTTCTATTAGATTAGCACTCCAGACACTATAAATACTCTTGCAAATTATTTGGGCTTTAATGATGAAGTGATGTGTACCGGACAGATAGAAAATGGCGACTTTCCCGCCACAAGCCCCTCTCCTGTATCCTCTTGCCACTCAGTCTAAGTAGTAATTATGATTTGCAAGTCCCCAGAACAAGCCAGCAGTCTCCCCAAGTGTATCCTAACTGTATTTTACCTCCAGTTGCTGTTAGAGAACCGCAGCTTAACTCTGTGATCTCTGAACTGTTATGTCTTTTTCAATCAAAAATTGGGAATAAAAATAGTGGGTTCTTACCCCAATCCTCTGGTGTATGTCCGGTGAAGCCCTTAGATCTGAGACAATCCAATTTTCTTCTTTTTTTCGCCGGTGACGAACTGTGATCTGGGGTCCGGTGTAGGCCGCAGCCCCGGCCTTTCCTACTTTTTCTCTGGTTCTGTGAACCGGCCCGCTACGATCTTCCTCAAACTTTGCAAATTTTTGTGAAAATTGATCCTCCTCAATACACAGGTGCCCAAAGGTTGGGATTTGGACAGATTCTACTGAAAATATCACCTTTGTAGCTAATTCTTAGTATTATTTGAGCAGAGCTGCTGCAAACTGCTTCTGCTCCTGTTGCTGGCTAGCTCCGCCTCCTGCAGCTGGTAATTTAAAGAGCACAATTGGTATTTTAAATTTATATCCATAGTCCTGTGCAGTTTTAACTAGTCACATTAATGCTAAATAATTTTATTTCAGTGTTAGGTTTTTTTAAGGGTTTATTGGGTGGATTTTATTTTTAGGTTAGGGTTTGGGCAGCAATAGAGCTAAATGCCCTTTTAAGGGCAATGTCCATCCAAATGCCCTTTTCAGGGCAATGGGGAGCTTAGGTTTTTTTAGTTAGGGTTTTATTTGGGGGGTTAGTTGTGTGGGTGGTGGGTTTTACTGCAGGGGGGGGTTGTTTGTATTTTTTTTTACAGGTAAAAGAGCTGATTTATTTTGGGCAATGCTCTGCAAAAGGTCCTTTTACGGGCTATTGGTAGTTTAGTTTAGGCTAAGGTTTTTTTATTTTGGGGGGGGCTTTTTTATTTTGATAGGGCTATTAGATTAGGTGTAATTAGTTTAAATATCTTGTAATTTGTTTTTTATTTTCTGTAATTTAATGTTTGTTTGTTTTTGTAATTTAGGTAATTGTATTTAATTTATTTAGTTGTATTTAATTTAGGTAATTTATTTAATTGTAGTGTAGTGTTAGGTGTTAGTGTAACTTAGGTTAGGTTTTATTTTACAGGTAAATTTGTATTTATTTTAGCTAGGTAGTTAGTAGATAGCTAATAACTATCTAGTAACTATTCTACCTAGTTAAAATAAATACAAACTTGCCTGTAAAATAAAAAAAAAACCTAAGCTGGATACAATGTAACTATTAGTTATATTGTAGCTAGCTTAGGGTTTATTTTACAGGTAAGTATTTAGTTTTAAATATTAATTATTTTGTTATTAATTGTAGGTTTTAATTAGATTTATTTTAATTATATTTAAGTTAGGGGGTGTTAGGGTTAGGGTTAGACTTAGGTTTAGGAGTTAATAAATATAATACAGTGGCGGCGACGTTGGGGACGGCAGATTAGGAGTTAATAAATGTAGGTAGGTGGTGGCGATGTTAGGGACAGCAGATTAGGGGTTAATAATATTTAACTAGTGTTTACGAGGCGGGAGTTTGGCGGTTTAGGGGTTAATATATTTATTCTAGTGGCAGCGATGTCCGGAGCGGCAGATTAGGGGTTAATAATTTTATTTTAGTGTTTTCAATGCGGGAGGGCCTCGGTTTAGGGGTTAATAGGTAGTTTATGGGTGTTAGTGTACTTTTTAGCACTTTAGTTATGAGTTTTATGCTACAGTTTTGTAGTGTAAAACTCATAACTACTGACTTTAGATTGTGTTACGAATCTTGCGGGATAGGCTTTACCGCTCACTTTTTGGCCTAAAAAAAAGCTTGTAATACCGGCGCAATGGAAGTGCAATTGAAAAAATAATTTAAGGAAATTGCGTAAGTTCATTTGTGGTAAGGCCAAAAAAGTGTGCAGGACAGCTGTACCTACAAGACTCGTAATAGCAGCAGTAGTAAAAAAGCAGCGTTATGAGCCTTAACGCTGCTTTTTTACTCATAACGCAAGACTCGTAATCTAGCCGACAATTTGCAAACAAATTTGCAGGAAAAAGCTTAAGTTTCAATACAATTCACACATGCTCACTGCATTTGTTTTTACTACTGGAATTCTTTGTTGAAATGGGTACCTAGGTAGGCTCAGGAACAGGGAGCTAGTTGCTGATTGGTGGCTGCACATATATGCCTCTTGTCATTGGTTTACTGATGTGTTCAGCTAGTTCCCCGTAGTGCATTGCTGAATCTTCAAAAATGAAACCAAAAGAATAAAGCAAAATTTAAAATAGTAAATTTGAAAGTTGGTTAAAATGACAGGCTCTATCTGAATCAGGAAAGACAATTTTTGGGTTTTATGTCCCTTTATGAATTTTATGGAGGATTTCATTGCAACGTGCCACTATTTCAAATAGTCCTATTCCTTCAATTGTTTCACTGCTAGATACACTGCTACATGTTTTATAACCATATAATAAGTTTATTACATGATCTCTCAGCTTCAGGGTCTTTTGATCAGATCTGAAGACTGTCACATTATTAAAGGGATAGTAAAGTCCAAATTAAACTTTAATGAGTCAGATAGAGCATGTAATTTTAAACAATTTTTTAATTTACTTTTGTCATCAAATTTGCTTTGTTCTCTTGGTATTCTTATTTGAAAGCTAAACCAAGGTAGGCTCATATGCTAATTTCTAAGCGCTTGAAGGCCGCCTCTTATCTGAATGCATTTGACAGTTTTTTCACAGCTAGAGGGCGTTAGTTCATGTGTTTCATATAAATAAAATTGTGCTCACGTCCGTGGAGTTATTTAAGAGTCAGCACCAATTGCCTGAAATACAAGTCTGTCAAAAGAATTGAAATAAGAGGATAGTCTGCAGAGGCTTAGACACGAGGTAATCACAGAGGTAAAAAGTATATTTCTATAACCGTGTTGGTTATGCAAAACTGCAGAATGGTAAATAAAGGGATTATCTATCAACCAGATTACGAGTTTTGTGTTATGAGCGGCTCGGTAATAATTTGCAAGTTATTGTCACCGCTCACCTCCCTATAGCGCTGCTATTACAGGTTTGCAAAAATCTGGCGTTAGCAGGCAATATGGCAGCGTTGAGCTCCATACTGCACACAAATACCAGCGCTGCTTTGAGCTGGTTTTATGTGCTCATGTACGATTTCCCCAAAGACATCAATGGGGAGAGCCGGCTAAAAAAAGCCTAACACCTGCAATAAAGTAGTGTAAAGCTCCGTAATGCAGCCCCATTGATTCCTATGGGGAAAGTAAAGTTATGGTTACACCTAACACCCTAACATAAACCCCGAGTCTAAACACCCATAATCTGCTGCCCCTGACATCGCCGCCACCTACATTACACTTATTAACCCCTAATCTGCCACCCCCGACATCGCCGCCACCTACCTACACTTATTAACCCCTAATCTGCTGCCCCCAATGTCGTCACTGGTTGGAACAGTCAATAGAATGTGAGCTCAATGCTATTGGCTGATTGGATCAGCCAAAAGGATTGAAGCTCAATCCTATTGGCTGATTGCATCAGCCAATAGAATTTTTTCAACGTTAATTCTGATTGGCTGATAGAATTCTATCAGCCAATCGGAATTCAAGGGACATAATCTTGGATGACGTCCCTAAAAGGAACCTTCATTCTTCAGTAGCCGTCAACAGAAGAGGATGCTCCATGCCGGATGTCTTGAAGATGGAGCCAATCCGCGTCGGAAGGATGAAGATAGTAGATGCCGTTTGGATGAAGACTTCTGCCCTCCTGGAGGACCACTTCTTGCCGCTTGGATGAAGACTTCTCCCGGCTTCGTTGAGGACTTCTGCCCGCTTGGATGAAGACTTCTCCTGGCTTCGTTGAGGACTTCTGCCCGCCTGGATGAAGACTTCTCCCGGCTTGATGAGGATGGATGTCCGGTCTTCAAAAACTGTAAGTGGATCTTCGGGGGTTAGTGCTAGTTTTTTTAAGGGTTTATTGGGTGGGTTTTATTTTTAGCTTAGGGTTTGGGCAATGGAAAAGAGCTAAATGCCCTTTTAAGGGCAATGCCCATCCAAATGCCCTTTTCAGGGCAATGGGGAGCTTAGGTTTTTTAGATAGGATTTTATTTGGGGGGAGGGTTGGTTGTGTGGGTGGTGGGTTTTACTGTTGGGGGTTATTTGTATTTTTTACAGGTAAAAGAGCTGATTTCTTTGGGACAATGCCCCGCAAAAGGCCCTTTTAAGGGCTATTGGCAGTTTAGTTTAGGCTAGGGTTTTTTTTATTTTGGGGGGGGATTTTTATTTTGATAGGGCTATTAAATTAGGTGTAATTAGTTTAAATATTTGATAATTTCTTTTTTATTTTGTGTAATTTAGTGTTTTGTTTTGTAATTTAGTTAATTGTATTTAAATTAATGTAATTTATTTATTTGTAGTGTAATGTTAGGTGTTAGTGTAAGACAGGTTAGGTTTTATTTTACAGGTAAATTTGTATTTATTTTAACTAGGTAGCTAGTAAATAGTTAATAACTATTTAATAACTAGTCTACCTAGTTAAAATAAATACAAACTTGTCTGTGAAATAAAAATAAAACCTAAGATAGCTACAATGTAACTATTAGATATATTCTAGCTAGCTTAGGGTTTATTTTACAGGTAAGTAAGTAAGTATTTAGTTTTAAATATGAATTATTTAGTTAATGATAGTAATTGTTATTTAGATTTATTTTAGTTATATTAAAGTTGGGGTGTAAGGGTTAGACTTAGGGTTAGGTTTAGGGGTTAATAACTTTAGTACAGTGGCGGCGTTGACGTTGGGGCGGCAGATTAGGGGTTAATAATATTTAACTAGTGTTTCTGATGCAGGAGTGCAGTGGTTTAGGGGTTAATATGTTTATTATAGTGGCGGCGATGTCCGGAGCGGCAGATTAGGGGTTAATATTTTTTTAAAGTGGCGGCGATGTCCGGAGTGACAGATTAGGGGTTAATCATTTTATTATAGTGTTTGCGATGTGGGAGGGCCTCGGTTTAGGGGTTAATAGGTAGTTTATGGATGTTAGTGTACTTTGTAACACTTCAGTTATGAGTTTTATGCTACAGATTTGTAACATAAACCCCATAACTACTGACTTTAGATGGTGGTACGAATCTTGATGATATAGGGTTTACCGCTCACTTTTTGCCCTCCCAGGCAAAACCCGTAATACCGGCGCTATGGAAGTCCCATTGAAAAAGGACTTTTTGAAAGGTGCAATAGTTATGTTGCGTTACGGCCAAAAAAGTGTGCGGTACAGCTATACCTGCAAGACTCATAATACCAGCGTTAGTGAAAAAGCAGCGTTATGAGGCGCAAAACTCGTAATCTAGCCATATATTTTTAAGCAATGAGATTTTTGGTATTTACTATCCCTTTAATGTTTTAAGTCACACATCCATTTACATTAGGAAGTAGTTTCAGTGCAGGAAAGATACAATGCGGCAAGCGGCTAGTGACTGTGCATAAATGGATTCCACAACTATCTTCTGATTTTATGTACACCCTGATGGAGAAAAATGAACATGCTGACCTTAATAGTTATTCTGTGCTGTGTCAACATGGAGCGTGCCCAAACATTGTTCTAGTGTGGATGCATCTGGTTGCTCTTTCCTCTGGGTTATAATGTAATAGCTGGAGGGTGAGAGAATAAATTAGAAAATAGGGAAGATAAATTCACCTTAGATCACATCCGAGAACATTCTATATAATCATTTCCCCCCTAAAGGGACAAAACTGCTTATTAGTTTCTTTTAGTTAATCCACAAGATTTTATAGACATTGACAATTTTCTTTTAAAGGGACATGAAACCCCATTTTTTTTTTCATGATTCATATAGACAGTACAATTTTAAACAACATTCCAATTTACTTCTATAATTTAATTTGCTTCATTCTTCAGATATCCTTTGTTGAAGAAATAGCAATGCACACGGGGGAGCCAATCACACATCTATGGGCATCCACCAATCAGCAGCCACTGAACCTATTTAGATATGTTTTTCAACAAAGGACATCAAGATAATGAAGCAAATGAGACAATATAAGTAAATTTGTACGTTGTTTAAAATTGCATACTCTTTCTAAATCATGAAATAAAAAAATTGTGTTTCATGTCCCTTAAATAAAGGGACAGTTTAACAGGAAAACAAAATGACCAGTCGGAGTTTGCATATATTTGGAAGCAAAAAAATTAGATATAGAAATTCTCATTTGCTTTCTCTTACCCAGAATTCCCTACTGCTATGAAAATACTGGCTGGATTTTTTATGGGAAATTAAGTACCCTGCTTAAGTTTAATGTGTAAATAATAAGCTACACAATGAACTAGCTCTGTCACATGAAAATATGAATGGCATTTTATCATCAATTGTTTTGTGTCAGATCCTTATAAATAAAATTCAAATGGTTAATATAACTCTCTAGAGATATTTTGCTATATATGCTATCTCTAGGGTCACCAGTTGCCAGCCACAAAAATGCTGGACAACTGTAGACCTTTGATTGGACAAAAGTGGTAGGTGGGTCACACACATCCGCTTGTCAGTATCACATACGCAGGACAGTGTTTTTAATACCAGTTGAGGCCGCCAGTAAAGAATATAGAGGAGAGATTTTACCCCTGTGACTACAAGTAACACAAACAGAGCAGGTCCAATCGGTGCTAGTAACATATAAGACCACTTTTTAAAAAAAAAATTACCTAGATATTTGAAAGGTGTAGATGACTAACGGGCCTTTCAAATTAAGCAGCCACTCAAGGAACGTTAAAGGTATATGAAACCTAAAACTTCTCTTTTGTGATTCAGAAAGAGCATACTATTTTAAAAAGTTTTAAATTTACTTATTTTATTATAAGTGAGGTGCATTGTGCTCAGGATGGTGCCCTTTCATAGGCTCCAATAGGAGCCTCGTTCTCATGCTGTCAGACACGGCATGAGAACTAGTGCAGCGAAGGGGGTGAGTCGTGCAGAGATGGGCAGAAAATATAAATATATATGATTCTATACATATATATTTTTGTGTTAATATGTGTATATACACATAATAATGCATAAATATATACTGTATGTATATAAGCATGAACATATATATTTACTGGGAACACAAAGTTCCCCATAGACTGCAATGTCAGGACACTTTCAATGCCGTTTTTTTCTTTTTCCTCTTCTTCACTGTCATTTGTAGGTGCATAGCACTGGATAACATTCATGTTAATGCTCTTTTTCTTTGTGTGGAAGTTTGCTGTGAGGATTCTGGGACCCTGGGCTTCCCATCCAATCAGAACTCTGTTGGCTGTTGGTCATAGCATCAGCGCTACTTCCTGGTGTCCAGGATACAGCAGCATTCTTCTTGCATACAGTCTTTTCTGTCCAGATTGTGTCCATCTGATTTTGCTGGTGCCATTCAGGGCAAGGTTGTATTTTGTCATCTACGCTGTGATTTGGGCTGTCTTTCCTGTCTTGTACATGGTCCTCACATTCCGATGGAGTTGGTCTTGGTTGAATTGAATTCAAGTGAATTGGCTTTGTGGCTTCCAGGGATCTCTGTCTTTCACCACAAGGCATCATAGATCTCTGTGAAGGAAATTCCTTCCTCCCCAAGGCTGGGGTGAATTTTGGTTAACGTTTCTGTAGCTAGGTTTTTCTTTTTACACCGTAAATACGCATAACTTTCCTCCTTTTGCAACTGGTCTTGGAAACACGTTATTGAACTATCAATGAGTTATAACCCAACAATCTATTCACTGGCAGTTCTAACTACTATGGAAATTGTGACTGTAAGTATGCCTGACCAGGTAAGGTAATCTTGAGCATACCTGATCAGGGGTCAATCAAAATTTTTCTTTAAAAAAAAAAATAAAAAAAAAATCTAATGATTTAAAAAAGATAATAACCTTTAAAGTATAGGAGAATATTTGTAAATAAATCATTTTATAAGTGTTTCCAAAGCATTGTTTTCATCATCATCCTGGTAAGTTTATCTTGGCTGAGGCTGAGCTGATATCCTTCCAAAAATGGCGAGACAGAAGCATTATCACCGTAGGGTAACGTTTTATTATACCATTATTTCTTTTCTTTCATGTAATTAACAAGAGTCCATGAGCTAGTGACGTATGGGATATACATTCCTACCAGGAGGGGCAAAGTTTCCCAAACCTTAAAATGCCTATAAATACACCCCTCACCACACCCACAAATCAGTTTTACAAACTTTGCCTCCAAGGGAGGTGGTGAAGTAAGTTTGTGCTAGATTCTACGTTGATATGCGCTCCGCAGCAAGTTGGAGCCCGGTTTTCCTCTCAGCGTGCAGTGAATGTCAGAGGGATGTGAAGAGAGTATTGCCTATTGAATGCAGTGATCTCCTTCTACGGGATCTATTTCATAAGGTTCTCTGTTATCGGTCGTAGAGATTCATCTCTTACCTCCCTTTTCAGATCGACGATATACTCTTATATTTACCATTTCCTCTACTGATTCTCGTTTCAGTACTGGTTTGGCTTTCTACAAACATGTAGATGAGTGTCCTGGGGTAAGTAAGTCTTATTTTCTGTGACACTCTAAGCTATGGTTGGGCACTTTATTTATAAAGTTCTAAATATATGTATTCAAACATTTATTTGCCTTGACTCAGAATGTTCAACTTTCCTTATTTCCAGACAGTCAGTTTCATATTTGGGATTATGCTTTAAATTATCATATTTTTTCTTACCTCAAAAATTTGACTTTTTTCCCTGTGGGCTGTTAGGCTCGCGGGGGCTGAAAATGCTTCATTTTATTGCGTCATTCTTGGCGCGGACTTTTTTGGCGCAAAAATTCTTTTCCGTTTCCGGCGTCATACGTGTCGCCGGAAGTTGCGTCATTTTTGACGTTATTTTGCGGCAAAAATGTCGGCGTTCCGGATGTGGCGTCATTTTTGGCGCCAAAAGCATTTAGGCGCCAAATAATGTGGGCGTCTTATTTGGCGCCAAAAAATATGGGCGTCGCTTTTGTCTCCACATTATTTCAGTCTCATTTTTCATTTGCTTCTGGTTGCTAGAAGCTTGATGTTTGGCATTTTTTTTCCCATTCCTGAAACTGTCTTATAAGGAATTTGATCTATTTTGCTTTATATGTTGTTTTTTCTCTTACATATTGCAAGATGTCTCACGTTGCATCTGAGCCAGAAGATACTACAGGAAAACCACTGCCTGCTGGATCTACCAAAGCTAAGTGTATCTGCTGTAAACTTTTGGTAGCTATTCCTCCAGCTGTTGTTTGTAATAATTGTCATGACAAACTTGTTAAAGCAGATAATATTTCCTTTAGTGATGTACCATTGCCTGTTGCAGTTCCCTCAACATCTAAGGTGCAGAATGTTCCTGATAACATAAGAGATTTTGTTTCTGAATCCATAAAGAAGGCTTTGTCTGTTATTTCTCCTTCTAGTAAACGTAAAAAGTCTTTTAAATCTTCTCTCTCTACAGATGAATTTTTAAATGAACACCATCATTCTGATTCTTTGGACTCTTCTGGTTCAGAGGATTCTATCTCAGAGATTGATGCTGATAAATCTTCATATTTATTTAAGATGGAATTTATTCGCTCTTTACTTAAAGAAGTACTAATTGCTTTAGAAATAGAGGATTCTAGTCCTCTTGATACTAATTCTATACGTTTGGATAAGGTTTTTAAAGCTCCTGCGGTTATTCCAGAAGTCTTTCCTGTTCCTAATGCTATTTCTGCAGTAATTTCTAAGGAATGGGATAAATTGGGTAATTCATTTACTCCTTCTAAACGTTTTAAGCAATTATATCCTGTTCCGCCTGACAGGTTAGAATTTTGGGACAAAATCCCTAAAGTTGATGGGGCTATTTCTACCCTTGCTAAACGTACTACCATTCCTACGTCAGATGGTACCTCGTTTAAGGATCCTTTAGATAGAAAAATTGAATCTTTTCTAAGAAAAGCTTATCTATGTTCAGGTAATCTTCTTAGACCTGCTATATCATTGGCTGATGTTGCTGCAGCTTCAACTTTTTGGTTGGAAACTCTAGCGCAACAAGTAACAAATCGTGATTCTCATGATATTATTATTCTTCTCCAGCATGCTAATAATTTCATCTGTGATGCCATTTTTGATATTATTAGAGTTGATGTTAGGTTTATGTCTCTGGCTATCTTAGCCAGAAGAGCTTTATGGCTTAAGATCTGGAATGCTGATATGGCTTCTAAATCAACTCTACTTTCCATTTCTTTCCAGGGAAACAAATTATTTGGTTCTCAGTTGGATTCTATTATTTCAACTGTTACTGGTGGGAAAGGAACTTTTTTACCACAGGATAAAAAGTCTAAAGGTAAAAACAGGGCTAACAATCGTTTTCGTTCCTTTCGTTTCAACAAAGAACAAAAGCCTGATCCTTCGTCCTCAGGAGCAGTTTCAGTTTGGAAACCATCTCCAGTCTGGAATAAATCCAAGCCTGCTAGAAAGGCAAAGCCTGCTTCTAAGTTCACATGAAGGTACGGCCCTCATTCCAGTTCAGCTGGTAGGGGGCAGGTTACGTTTTTTCAAAGAAATTTGGATCAATTCTGTTCACAATCTTTGGATTCAGAACATTGTTTCAGAAGGGTACAGAATTGGTTTCAAGATGAGACCTCCTGCAAAGAGATTTTTTCTTTCCCATGTCCCAGTAAATCCAGTGAAAGCTCAAGCATTTCTGAATTGTGTTTCAGATCTAGAGTTGGCTGGAGTAATTATGCCAGTTCCAGTTCCGGAACAGGGGATGGGGTTTTATTCAAATCTCTTCATTGTACCAAAGAAGGAGAATTCCTTCAGACCAGTTCTGGATCTAAAATTATTGAATCGTTATGTAAGGATACCAACGTTCAAGATGGTAACTGTAAGGACTATATTGCCTTTTGTTCAGCAAGGGAATTATATGTCCACAATAGATTTACAGGATGCATATCTGCATATTCCGATTCATCCAGATCATTATCAGTTCCTGAGATTCTCTTTTCTAGACAAGCATTACCAATTTGTGGCTCTACCGTTTGGCCTTGCTACAGCTCCAAGAATTTTCACAAAGATTCTCGGTGCCCTTCTGTCTGTAATCAGAGAACAGGGTATTGTGGTATTTCCTTATTTGGACGATATCTTGGTACTTGCTCAGTCTTTACATTTAGCAGAGTCTCATACGAATCGACTTGTGTTGTTTCTTCAAGATCATGGTTGGAGGATCAATTTACCAAAAAGTTCTTTGATTCCTCAAACAAGGGTAACCTTTCTGGGTTTCCAGATAGATTCAGTGTCCATGACTCTGTCTTTAACAGACAAGAGACGTCTAAAATTGATTACAGCCTGTCGAAACCTTCAGTCTCAATCATTCCCTTCGGTAGCCTTATGCATGGAAATTCTAGGTCTTATGACTGCTGCATCGGACGCGATCCCCTTTGCTCGTTTTCACATGCGACCTCTTCAGCTCTGTATGCTGAACCAATGGTGCAGGGATTACACGAAGATATATCAATTAATATCTTTAAAACCGATTGTTCGGCACTCTCTAACGTGGTGGACAGATCACCTTCGTTTATTTCAGGGGGCTTCTTTTGTTCTTCCGACCTGGACTGTAATTTCAACAGATGCAAGTCTCACAGGTTGGGGAGCTGTGTGGGGATCTCTGACGGCACAAGGAGTTTGGGAATCTCAGGAGGTGAGATTACCGATCAATATCTTGGAACTCCGTGCAGTTTTCAGAGCTCTTCAGTTTTGGCCTCTTCTGAAGAGAGAATCGTTCATTTGTTTTCAGACAGACAATGTCACAACTGTGGCATACATCAATCATCAAGGAGGGACTCACAGTCCTCTGGCTATGAAAGAAGTATCTCGAATTTTGGTTTGGGCAGAATCTAGCTCCTGTCTAATCTCTGCGGTTCATATCCCAGGTGTAGACAATTAGGAAGCGGATTATCTCAGTCGCCAAACGTTGCATCCGGGCGAATGGTCTCTTCACCCAGAGGTATTTCTTCAGATTGTTCAAATGTGGGGGCTCCCAGAGATAGATCTGATGGCCTCTCATCTAAACAAGAAACTTCCCAGGTATCTGTCCAGATCCCGGGATCCTCAGGCGGAGGCAGTGGATGCATTATCACTTCCTTGGAAGTATCATCCTGCCTATATCTTTCCGCCTCTAGTTCTTCTTCCAAGAGTAATCTCCAAGATTCTGAGGGAATGCTCGTTTGTTCTGCTAATAGCTCCGGCATGGCCTCACAGGTTTTGGTATGCGGATCTTGTCCGGATGGCATCTTGCCAACCATGGACTCTTCCGTTAAGACCAGACCTTCTGTCACAAGGTCCTTTTTTCCATCCGGATCTGAAATCCTTAAATTTAAAGGTATGGAGATTGAACGCTTGATTCTTGGTCATAGAGGTTTCTCTGACTCCGTGATTAATACTATGTTACAGGCTCGTAAATCTGTATCTCGAGAGATATATTATAGAGTCTGGAAGACTTATATTTCTTGGTGTCTTTCTCATCATTTTTCTTGGCATTCTTTTAGAATACCGAGAATTTTACAGTTTCTTCAGGATGGTTTAGATAAGGGTTTGTCCGCAAGTTCTTTGAAAGGACAAATCTCCGCTCTTTCTGTTCTTTTTCACAGAAAGATTGCTATTCTTCCTGATATTCATTGTTTTGTACAAGCTTTGGTTCGTATAAAACCTGTCATTAAGTCAATTTCTCCTCCTTGGAGTTTGAATTTGGTTCTGGGAGCTCTTCAAGCTCCTCCGTTTGAACCTATGCATTCATTGGACATTAAATTACTTTCTTGGAAAGTTTTGTTCCTTTTGGCCATCTCTTCTGCTAGAAGAGTTTCTGAATTATCTGCTCTTTCGTGTGAGTCTCCTTTTCTGATTTTTCATCAGGATAAGGCGGTGTTGCGAACTTCTTTTGAATTTTTACCTAAAGTTGTGAATTCCAACAACATTAGTAGAGAAATTGTGGTTCCTTCATTATGTCCTAATCCTAAGAATTCTAAGGAGAAATCATTGCATTCTTTGGATGTTGTTAGAGCTTTGAAATATTATGTTGAAGCTACGAAATCTTTCCGTAAGACTTCTAGTCTATTTGTTATCTTTTCCGGTTCTAGGAAAGGCCAGAAAGCTTCTGCCATTTCTTTGGCATCTTGGTTGAAATCTTTAATTCATCTTGCCTATGTTGAGTCGGGTAAAATTCCGCCTCAGAGAATTACAGCTCATTCTACTAGGTCAGTATCTACTTCCTGGGCGTTTAGGAATGAAGCTTCGGTTGACCAGATCTGCAAAGCAGCAACTTGGTCCTCTTTGCATACTTTTACTAAATTCTACCATTTTGATGTGTTTTCTTCTTCTGAAGCAGTTTTTGGTAGAAAAGTTCTTCAGGCAGCGGTTTCAGTTTGAATCTTCTGCTTATGTTTTTTGTTAAACTTTATTTTGGGTGTGGATTATTTTCAGCAGGAATTGGCTGTCTTTATTTTATCCCTCCCTCTCTAGTGACTCTTGTGTGGAAAGATCCACATCTTGGGTAGTCATTATCCCATACGTCACTAGCTCATGGACTCTTGTTAATTACATGAAAGAAAACATAATTTATGTAAGAACTTACCTGATAAATTCATTTCTTTCATATTAACAAGAGTCCATGAGGCCCACCCTTTTTTGTGGTGGTTATGATTTTTTTGTATAAAGCACAATTATTCCAATTCCTTATTTTATATGCTTCGCACTTTTTTTCTTATCACCCCACTTCTTGGCTATTCGTTAAACTGATTTGTGGGTGTGGTGAGGGGTGTATTTATAGGCATTTTAAGGTTTGGGAAACTTTGCCCCTCCTGGTAGGAATGTATATCCCATACGTCACTAGCTCATGGACTCTTGTTAATATGAAAGAAATGAATTTATCAGGTAAGTTCTTACATAAATTATGTTTTTTAAGTAGGTGAGGAGTCAGAATACCATTATTAAAACTTTAATAAGAGCTCTTAATCGTC
Organism: Bombina bombina; assembly: GCF_027579735.1. Taxonomy (NCBI): domain Eukaryota; kingdom Metazoa; phylum Chordata; class Amphibia; order Anura; family Bombinatoridae; genus Bombina; species Bombina bombina. The sequence continues at coordinate 683,639,109 of NC_069502.1, read as the reverse complement.
ATCTGAATACTGCAGAAATAATAAAGGCAATTTGAATGTCATCAAACTAATTTACAAGAAATGTGCAGTGTAAATCAGGTAAGATTATATCATTTATAAATAATAATATATAAAAAATTCTCATATTTCTATACGTTTTATTTGTTTAATCAATAAATTTAAACTTAAAATGATAGTAAACACCAAAAATGTTATTGTTTAAAAAGATAGATAATCCCTCTATTTTCCATTCCCCAGTTTTGCATAACCGACACTGTTATAGAAATACACTTTTTACTTCTGTAATTACCTTGTATCTAAGCTTCTGCTGACTGCCTCCTTATCTCAGATCTTTTAACAGACTTGCATTTCCGGCAATTAGTGCTGACTCTTAAATAACTTCACGTGCATGAGCACAATGTTTTCTTTCATGTAATTGGCAAGAGTCCATGAGGTAGTGACGTATGGGAAATACAATCCTACCAGGAGGGGTAAAGTTTCCCAAACCTCAAAATGCCTATAAATACACCCCTCACCACACCCACAATTCAGTTTTACAAACTTTGCCTCCTATGGAGGTGGTGAAGTAAGTTTGTGCTAGATTTCTACGTTGATATGCGCTTCTCAGCATTTTGAAGCCTGATTCCTCTCAGAGTACAGTGAATGTCAGAGGGATGTGAAGGGAATATAACCTATTGAATGCAATGGTTTTCCTCACGGGAGATCTATTTCATAGGTTCTATGTTATTGGTCGTAGAGATTCATCTCCTACCTCCCTTTTGAGATCGACGATATACTCTCATATTCCATTACCTCTACTGATAACTGTTTCAGTACTGGTTTGGCTATCTGCTATATGTGGATGGGTGTCTTTTGGTAAGTATGTTTTCATTACTTAAGACACTCTCAGCTATGGTTTGGCACTTTATTTATATAAAGTTCTAAATATATGTATTGTACTTATATTTGCCATGATTCGGGTTTCAGTATATTTCCTTTTTGCAGACTGTCAGTTTCATATCTGGGAAATGCATTTTTTAGGAAAATTTATTTCTTACCTGGGGTAAATTCTTTTTTCAATTGACTGTCATTTTAAATTCGCGGGTAGAATTAGGCTTGCGAGGGCGCAAAATGACAAAGTATATTGCATCATTTTTGTCGCGAGATTTTTTGGTGCGAAGTTACGTTTGATGACGCAAATTCGTCATTTCCGGCGTCTTTGTCAACGCCGAGTCCTTTCACAAGGTTCCATCTTCAATGACGCGAGGGTGTCATTTCCGGATGTTGTTAGTGCCAAAAAAAATTCTCTGTTTGTGCGTCATACTTGGTGCCAAATATTTTCATTCTTTTAACCCTATTCCTATATGCCTCTTTTCTCTATCAGAGGGCTATGCTGTTTGCATTTTTTCCCATTCCTGAAGCTGCCATATAAGAAAATTGATAATTTTGCTTTATATGTTGTTTTTTTCTCTTACATTTGCAAGATGTCTCAATCTGATCCTGTCTCAGAAATCACTGTTGGAACCCTGCTGACGGATAACAGTTCTACCAAAGCTAAGTACATTTGTTGTAATCTTGTGGAGATTATATCTCCCGTGGCCGGACTATTATCCGACTGACGCTTGTCCGACGGACATTTGTCCGACGGACAATATTCCGAAAGACATTTATCCAGCTGCTGGGTGGGAATGAAGCTTAAAAATCACGGTTTTATAACATTTTTAATAGTGGACTGACAAAAGACAATTAAATCAACTTATATATAACATTTATAACATTTTTAATAGTGGACTGACAAAAGACAATTAAATCAACTTATATATAACATATTAATTATAATATATAATATTATAATTATAATAATTATATTATGTGTTAAAAGTACATCGTGAGGGTAGGGACCCATGGATAGGTTCCCAGAGGCGGTTGCGGCGCCCGAGTCACTGATTGTAACAGAAAATTGTGGATCGTATCTGCCCTCGGCCGAATGTATCTTGATTTATTTAAGTAAATCTTATATATTATGTGCTATTGCCTTTAAAAAGTCTAATCTTGAGTATTCACTGTATTTTTCTAAAACTTTCATTATCCTGTTGTTTATCATATTTTTTTTTTTGGTTTTCTCAGTTCAACTCCAGAATCAATTTTTTCAATTGTTAACTCCCATTCTGCTTGTTCTTTTCTTATTTTTGAAACTAGTCTGCAAATGCTTGGGTGGGTTATAGACATTTGTTGGTCAAATGCTCTGTGCCATCCTTCTAGAGAGTTGTTTGTTCTAGGTAACCCTAGTTTTGTTCTTTCAAAAGTGTTCCACATCATAATATCGAAAGTAGGTTTTCTTCTTGTACCTTGTTGTAGTTCGCCAATCCAGGTTTTTTCAAAATAATTAAAAAATTCAGATAAAATGTTTTTTTTTTTTTTTTTCTATTGATTTTACAGTCATTAAATGTTTCAACTACATCTTCAACTGGCACAAATGCTAATGCTTCTAAGCATTTTATGATCAGAGCATTTTTTTCATTATTATACCATATTTTAAAGCCCAAAGATTGTATTTTTCTCCACAGGCATTGGGAAAAATGGAAAAAGCATCCATAAATTATTGTATTTTGTAAAAAATTTGTCATGCAATTTATTGCTGCTCTTTCAAAATCTACAGTAATTGATATAGGATTGATATCTGGATTTTTTTCTTTTATATACTAAAAATTAAATTATAAGTTTCCTGATTTTTATTTTTTGAAATGCAGTATACTAATGGTATGGTATGGTTATCTTCTATTAAAACATGTATTGTATACAACTGAAAACCTAAAGGAGCTGAGTCAAATGTTCCGTCACAGAGCCAGTGTTGTTTTTTTGAAAGAAGATCTACATTTTTTTTAGTAGACAGAATGATTAAATTTTCACTTTCGTACATGATGAAATCTTCTCCTCTGGTTGTTTTTCTTAATTCATCATTTAAAATATTTCCATTTGGTGTTGTTCGATGTCGACGTACCATTCTGGCAAGAGTTTCTTTTTTAGGTAGAGCTCCTGCTGCTTCAAGGGGGAAATTAGATGTGCAATTTTGTATTATGCTTGATGTTACTTCTTCTGAATTTTTAGCAACTTCTTTTATTTTTTCAATTGTTTTCATAGATAAAATTCTTGCTGCATTAGGTGGATGTGAATGATTTGATGCATCTTTTTCAATTATATCATTAATGGTTTTTAGCCTTCCTCCACAAAAACCTTTCTTTTCACATCTCCAATATGTTAAATTTTCTTTTTTTTGTCTACAATGTATGCATAACCTTCATATAACATTTTTCTTCCTCCTTTACACGTCTTTATGAACTCCATTTTTTTAATTTGATGTTTTTTTTAAATTTATTTATTTAAGTGTTTGTGTTGTTTTTTTACTTCAGTAGCCACAATATATATTTAAATTCTCCACTTTTTTACTGATGACAATTACGCAATTACGTGATTGCGTGATTGTGCTGTTCGGCGTGCAGTCGGAAGCAGTGTATCTCGGACATATGTCTGACGGACGAATGTGCTTCGGCATTTTGTCCGTCGGAATTTTGTCCGAGCACCATATCTCCAGCTGTGGTTTGTAATAAATTGTCATGATAAACTTTTACATGCAGAGAATGTGTCCATCAGTAATAGTTCATTGCCTGTTGCTGTTCCTTTAACATCTAATGTACAAGATATACCTGTGAATTTATAAGATTTTATTGCTGATTCTATTCAGAAGGCTTTGTCTGCCATTCCGCCTTCTAATAAATGTAAAGGTCTTTTAAAATTTCAAATGACCGACAACATACTAAATTATCCTCCTCTGATGAGGATCTATCTGATTCAGAAGATCCTTCCTCAGATAATGACACTGACAAATCTACTTATTTATTTAAAATGGAGTACATTCATTCTTTGTTTAAGAAGTGTTGATTATATTGGATATTGAGGAGACTAGTCCTCTTGATATTAAAACTAGTAAACGTTTAAATTCTGTTAATAAACCTCCTGTGGTTATTCCAGAGGTTTTTCCAGTTTCTGATGCTATTTCTGTTATGATTTCTAAGGAATGGAATAGGCCTGGTACCTCTTTTATTCCTTCTTTAAAGGTTTTTTAAAAAAAGAATTGTATCCTTTGCCAGCATTTACATTGGAGTTTTGGGAAAAGATCCCCAAAGTTGATGGGGCTATCTCTACTCTTGTTTAGCGTACTTCTATTCCTATGGAAGATAGTACTTCTTTTTTAAGATCCTTTAGATAGGAAACTTGAATCTTATCTAAATAAAGCCTATTTATATTCGGGTCATCTTCTCAGACCTGCATTTTCTTTGGCTGATGTTGCAGCTGCATCAACTTTTTGGTTGGAAATTAGCACAACAAGAATTGGATTATGATTTGTCTAGCATTGTTCGCTTGCTTCAACATGCTAATCAGTTTTTTTGTGATGCCATTTTTTTTTTCATCAAAATTTATGTTAAATCTATGTCTTTAGCTATTTTAGCTAGAAGAGCTTTGTGGCTTAAATCTTGGAATACTGACATGACTTCTTAATCCAGATTGCTATCTCTTTCTTTCCAAGGTAATTAGGTAATTGGTTTCTCAGTTGAATTTGAATATCTCAACTGTCACTGGGGGAAGGGAGTTTTTTGCCTTAGGATAAGACTTAAGGGTAAATCTAAAGCTTCTAACCGTTTTCGTTCCTTTCGACTAAATAAGGAACAGAAACCTATTCTTTCCCCCAAGGAATCTGTTTCCAATTGGAAATTTTCTTCAAATTGGATTAAATCCAAGCCTTTTAAGGAACCGAAGCATGTAGGTGCGGCCCTCATTCCAGCTCTGCTGGTAGGGGGCAGATTAAGATTTCACAGGGGTACCGAATAGGATACCGAATAGGACCTCCTGTGAGAAGATATTTTCTCTCACGCATTCCAGCAAATCCAGTAAAGGCTCAGGCTTTCCTGAAGTGTGTTTCAGACCTGGAGTTTCAAGGGTAATCACGCCAGTTCCATTTCAGGAACAGGGTTTGGGGTTTTATTCAAATCTATGCATTGTCCCAAAGAAAGAAAATTCATTCAGACCAGTTCTGGATCTGAACATTTTTTGAATCATTATGTAAGAGTACCAACTTTCAAAATGGTTATTATAAGGACTATTCTGTCTTTTGTTCAGTAAGGGCATTATATGTCCACCATAGACTTACAGAGTGCACATCTTCATATTCTGATTCATCCATTTCATTTTCAGTTTCTGAGATTCTCTTTTCTAGACAAGCTTTACCAATTTGTCTCTCTTCCTTTTGCCCTAGCGACAGCTCTAAGAATGTTTTCTAAGGTTCTTGGTGCCCTACTCTCTGTAATCAGAGAGCGGGATATTGCGGTGTTTCCTTATTTGGACGATTTCTTGGTATTAGCTCAGTCTTTATATTCTGCAGAATCTTGGTTGCAGCCTGTCGGAACCTTCAGTCTCATTCATTCCCTTCAGTAGCTATGTGCATGGAAGTTTTAGGTCTCATGACTGCAGCATTGGATGCGATCCCCTTTGCTCGTTTTCACATGAGACCTCTCCAGCTTTGTGTGCTGAACCAATGGTGCAGGGTTTTCAAGGATATCACAATTTATATCCTTAAATCCCAATGTTCGACTATCTCTGACTTGGTGGTTAAATCACCATTGTATAGTTCTAGGAGCTTCTTTTGTTCGTCCAACCTGGACTGTGATCACAACAGATGCGAGTCTTTCAGGTTGGGGAGCTGTTTGGGGATCTCTGACAGCACAAGGGGTTTGGAAATCTCAAGAGAAGATTACCAATCAATATTTTGGTGCGATTTTCAGGGCTCTTCAGATTTGGCCTCTGTTGAAGAGAGAACTGTTCATTTGTTTTCAGACAGGCAATATCACAACTGTGGCATTTGTCAATCATCAGGATGGGACTCATAGTCCTTAAGCTATGAAAGAAGTATCCCGGAAACTTGCTTGGGCGGATTCCAGCTCCTGTCTAATTTCTGTGGTTCATATCCCAGGTATAGACAATTGGGAAGCGGATTATTTCAGCCATCAGATTTTACATCTGGAGGAGTAGTCCCTACATCCAGATGTGTTTTCTCAGGTTGTTCAGATGTGGGGTCTTTCAGAAATAGATCTGATGGCTTCTCATCTAAACAAGGAACTTCCCAGGTACCTGTTCAGGTCCAGGGATCTTCAGGCGGAAGCAGTGGATGTGTTGACACTTCCTTGGTGTTCAAAATCACTATGGAACAATCGTTTGTGCTGCTTGTGGCTCCAGCATGGCCTCACAGGTTTCGTATGCGGATCTTGTTCGGATGTCCAGTTGCCAACCTTGGCCACTTCCATTAAGGCCAGACCTTTTGTTTCAAGGTCCATTTTTTCCATCAGGATTTCAAATCTTTAAATCTGAAGGTATGGAAATTGAACGCTTAGTGCTTAGTCATAGAGGTTTCTCTGACTTTGTGATTAATACTATGTTGCAGGCTCGTAAATCTGTTTCTAGAAAGATTTATTATCGAATTTGGAAGACTTACATTTCATGGTGTTTCTCTCATAAATTCTCTTGGCATTCTTTTAGAATTCCTAGAATTTTGCAGTTTCTTCAGGATAGTTTGGATAAGGGTTTGTCTGCAAGTTCCTTGAAGGGACAAATCTCTGCTCTTTCTGTTTTATTTCACAGGAAGATTGATAAGCTTCCTGATATTTACTGTTTTGTTCAGGATTTAGTTCATATCAAGCCTGTCATTAAATAAATCTTTCCTTCTTGGAGTTTTAATTTGGTTTTGAAGGCTTTACAGGCTCCTTCATTTGAGCCTATGCATTCTTTGGACATTTAAGTACTTTCTTGGAAAGTGTTGTTTCTTTTGACCATCTCTTCTGTTAGAAGAGTTTCTGAATTATTTGCTCTCTCTTGTGAATCTCCTTTCTGATTTTTCATCAGGATAAGGCAGTTTTGCAGACTTCATTTAAATTCTTATCTAAGGTTGTGAATTCTAACAACATTAATAGAGAAATTGTTGTCCTTTCCTTGTGTCCTAATCCTAAGAATTCTTTGGATGTGGTGAGAGCTCTGAAATATTATGTTGAAGCTTCTAAAGATTTCAGGAAGAATTCTAGTCTATTTGTTATCCTTTCTGGTTCCAGTAAAGGTCAGAAGGCTTCTTTGGCATCGTGGTTAAAGCTTTTGCCTCATCATGCTTATTTGGAGTCGGGTCAGGCCCCGTCTCAGAGATTTACAGCTCATTCTACTAGGTCAGTCTCCACTTTGTGGGCTTTTAAGAATGAAGCTTCAGTTGATCAGATTTGCAAAGCAGCAACTTGGTCTTCTTTGCATACATTTACTTAATTCTACCATTTTGATGTATTTGCTTCTTCGAAAGCAGTTTTTGGTAGAAAAGTTCTTCAGGCAGCTGTTTGTTTTTGATTCTTCTGCTTATGATTTAAGTTTTTTCCTTTCATTTATGAGAATAAACTTATATTTGGGTTGTGGATTAATTTTTTTCAGTGAAATGGCTGTTATTATTTTATCCCTTCCCTCTCTAGTGACACTTGCGTGGAGTTCCACTTCTTGGGTATTGCTATCCCATACATCACTAGCTCATGGACTCTTGTCAATTACATGAAAGAAAACATAATTTATGTAGAAACTTACCTGATAAATTCATTTATTTAATATTGGCAAGAGTCCATGAGGCCCATTCTTTTTTATGGTGGTTATGATTTTTTTGTATAAAGCACAATTATTTCCAAATTCCTTTGTTGATGCTTTTTACTCCTTTCTTTTTCACCCCACTACTTGGCTATTCGTTAAACTGAATCGTGGGTGTGGTGAGGGGTGTATTTATAGGCATTTTGAGGTTTGGGAAACTTTGCCCCTCCTGGTAGGATTGTATATCCCATTCGTCACTAGCTCATGGACTCTTGCCAATATGAAAGAAATTAATTTATCAGGTAAGTTCTTACATAAATTATGTTATCTATATTAAACACATGAACTAATGCCCTCTAGCTGTGAAAAACTGTCAAATGCATTCATAAGAGAGGCGGCCTTCAAGGGCTTAGAAATTAGCATATGTGCCTACCTAGGTTTAGCTTTCAACTAAGAATACCAAGAGATCAAAGCAAATTTGATGATAAAAGTAAATTGGAAAGTTGTTTAAAATTACATGCCCTATCTGAATCATGAAAGTTTAATTTGAACTTTACTATCCCTTTAAATAAATATGTAGGGTCTCATAATAAAAGAAATGTAAATTTGCAAGATGATGTTTATTCTTTAGAGATAGTATTAAAATAATTGAAATAACTTTATATTTATAGAAAAAAAATATTTAGTCCACAGACAACAAGGCTAGTCACTGTCATAACGTTAGTATAAAGTGTGTTGTTTTGCAGTTGTTATCAGTTAAAGCCAAACAGAGAAGTATAGGTAGCGGAGTTAATGATTTGATAAGTCAGTAGATGAATTTCCAGGTTTGAGAGTTAGAAATTGCTCTATTTGCAGAGCTAAATTACATAAAAAGCGAGCAAAATAAATAATATTGCAAAGTTGTTTCATTATGTATAACTAAACATTAATGTGTTTCCAATTACTTGTTATATCAGCTATAGGGTATAAAATGTATTGGAGATTGGTCCTTTAGGATTATTTATCTATATAAAATTGACAGCGTTTGCTCACTGAAAACACAATCCATCTAAGGGCCAGATTAGGAGGGGGCGTGTTAACAGTTACTCGCAAACGAAAAGGGGTTTATCGCAGATGTTTGTGAGCATCGGGTTTAACGCTCATATTACAAATTGAACGTAAATGCGAATGCGTGTGCGCAATCGCGATTTAAGATAGAATGATTACCGCATGTTCAGAGCTCTGGTTAACTGTTTCACAAATCACAAAAGTTGCACAAAACACATAAAAAATACATAACAAAGTACAGTTACACTCATATTAACACCATCTTACAAAAAAAAAAATAATATTGCACATATACAGTATATGTGTATTTATGTATTTATATGTGTATATATGTATTTATATGTGTATTTATGTATTTATATGTGTATATATGTATTTACAGACATATATACACATATAAACACAATCACATAAATACACATTTACACACATATCAACATATATAAAGTGTATTGGAGTCCTTGGCAGTTAAGTAGATGAAAACATGTTAAAGAATATTTATGCAATATTCATATTTAATAAAGTGTTATACTGTGTATTTACTGTATATATTTCACATTCCAGTGTTCTGCACATAGGGGAATATGTTCTATGTATTTTTAAATAGATATTTCTATATATATTTGTATATATCTGTAATCTCTCCGGAGCAGAGCTCTCTTTCTCTGGTACTAGATTTATTTAGTCTGTCATGTTTTGTATTTTATCACAAATCTTTGTCATCGCATACCCCTATCTCTGTACCCAGCGCTACAGAATTTTGCAGCGCTATACAAATAAATGATAATAATATCTATATTTATGTATAATCATCTATATTTATATATATATATATATATATATATATAAAAATATATATATATATAAATATATGTGTGTGTTTAGATATATATTGTACCAAAATACCACCATATATGTGCAGAAATATGCATTTATAAATAAATAGAATATATTTGTCTATGTGAAGAACATTGGAATGTGAAATATTAATATTTTCATGTCGGGTTCGCGCAATTGAGACTATGTGATTGGGTTTGCGTGTGAGTAGGGTGTTAGGTTTTCTTTCCCCTTTTTGATCTATTGATTTCTATGTAGGAATACTTTATCGTAAACACAATATTCTAAGTTGCAATATAAGCGCTAGCCGATGTGTGCAAAAAGCTTACTTCTAGCAGAGTTAGCACACAAGTGGGAGCGATAATGACTGTTCCACTTGTAATCTGGCCTTAAATGGGCTAAGCTTGTAGAAAGAGCAGACATCCTTATCGTATCTATTTCTCTTTACATGCATGCCTCCTTACATTGGTCTATACACAGAGGCTGAGAAGAGAGAGCAATTGGAAATGAACCTTTTAGTATCTGTCACTCCCACCACCCAGTGGTCTGCCACCGATTCCTTTTATTTCTGCTGATTCTTTTGTTTAGAGAATACAAAAGTATTCATATTTTCTGTATTGGTTGTGGTTTTAACAGGCAAAATAAGCTATTTCAAATAACAAAATAAAGGTAGATAAGCTGTTTGTAACCAATTTAATATGCTCCAACAAGAAAAATTGATAATTGGGAACACACTAAAGGGAAGAACGTGAAATGTCCCTTTAAAACAAGAAATCTAGGTGTTCCAAGATATTTTGCTGAGATATATATCACAGAGGTGCGTATATTCATAAACGTGTGGCGGAATTAGAATGCTGTTTTAATTATCAGGCATTTTGTTGTAGAGGAAGATAATAAGTTAACAGATAGGAGCCGATTTAAGAAGCTGCAAATGTAACTGTTTCCGCGCGAGCCTTTAGGCTTGCTGGAAACGAAAGTTAAGAAGCATTGGTCTTAAGACTGCTGCTCCTTAACTCATCCGCCACCTTTGAGGTGGCGGACAGCAATTTTCCTGATCAGATACGATCAGGATGATTGACATCCCCTGCTAGCAGCCGATTGGCTGCGAATGTGCAGGGGGCAGCATTACACAAGCATTTCTGGTGAAATGCTTGTGCAATGATAAAAGCCGACACCGTATGCTGTCGGCATTTAGCTATGTCGGACGGACATAATTCGCCACGGTGTCCGCCTGCCGCCTAATAAATCGGCCCCATAGAATTAATAGCAAAAGGGAATTTTTTTTTAGATTACCATTTAATGAGACACCTGTCATTACTTTGTTACAGTAGTTGTTCATGCAGATGTAAAGATATAAATATTATAAGTATATGTTGGCAGATTGTGAATACCCAATGACTTCTTTGAGCTGAAGAGATCTTCTTGAGAGATTTGACACAGCTGGGCGGACGAGGTTTGCGGTCTTGAATCTTGTCTTCCCAGCCTCTCAGTGAGCGAGGGGCAGCATTACACTGCCCTCAGTTAACATTGCACAATTCACTGATTGGGCAATGCCACCCCCCGCTTGACTGCAGCCAATCGCACGCAAGAAGGGGCTGTCAAACATCTCAATACGCTTACACTGAGGTTACATGAAAATAAGATGGTACAATAAGACTTTGTAATTGCCCAAATACTGAACTGTCTGACTGATAACCCAGGACATTTAAAAGTCCCCAAACTTCCCAACATGTACAGACAGATATAGTAAATATGTTAAATATAAATTCCATTAAAAGTCCAAAACCAATCCTGACCAATTCTTTCCATTAATAATATGCAATTCTACTGTACAGATAACAATTAATAATAGTTAACGTGTTCTTTATTTTTTTATTATTATTAAGCTATTATGGAATTGACAATATTGTTTAAAAAGGATCATATAAGTAGACCTTAGCCCTGCTATTGACATTCCTTACCATATTCTCGTTTCTTCCTGATAGAAATATTGTTTTACAAGAGTGGCAGGTTTGTCAGCTCCAGCAATAAACTGGAAGAAGTTATCTACATCTTAAGGTATAGTTAATGTTTGCTTCTTTGCCTGCTGTGTACACAAATCGTTGCAGGAGAAGGGCTGTGTGCCTCTGTTTGCATAGCACCTCAATAGCCCCAATAAACCTCCCTCACCTGGCGCCCTAGATCAAATAGCCTTTAATCATCAGCTGATAACGTACCAAGCAGTATGTTTTATGTTTATTGTTCTTATCTCTGTAAAATAAGAAAAATGAATGAAGAATGAGCAGCTGCTTGTGGAATCGTTTCATGTTTTTTTTGGTTGTATTGTTATAAAACTTCACAGTTATCTGTAGTTGTAACATCAGATATCTTCATAACAGACATTTTAACAAGACAGAGAAAAAAATAATTTGGTTGGTTTAATTGAATTTTGCAGAATTGGAAAGTCAGTTAACAGGACCACGTGTGTCTTTAGTGTCACAAAACACAGTTGAACCAATGAGTACTATCAATATCCCACTTTACTTGAAGGGATATGAAACAGTGCCGTTTTAGCTAAAATTAAAAAAAAAAAAGTTGAATCAAAATAAACATAAAAAGAAGCAAATTTAGTAAAAAACAACAAACAATTTACTAGTTTTCTCTTAAAATCAGCACTTTCATTGTAGGGATGGGCAAATGTTTCTAAAAATTAGGGGCCCGATCCGATATGCAGTGTCACCCGCAAATGCCGGCGACGCTGAATTTTGCGTTGGTTTGGTATCCTATATACGGCGTAACCTAGAAGTTAAGCTCGTATATTTCTGCCGTCGCCCGTAGTTTTTTGGGCCATAGGCAGGTATAACAAACCAGCGCAGTTTGGTATCCAATATACAGCGTAAGGACTTACGTGGCGAAAATGGAGAAATCTTACTCCATTTTCACCTTTCCACAAAAAGCAGCCATAGTAAGCCTTACGCTGTCTATTGGAGCCCCGTAACTCCCTAAACTATCTACAAAAAAAACCTAACACCTAACGCATGCGCAATGTCTATCTACCTGTCAACCGCGATCCCCCGCCGCAATCCCTAATAAAATATTTAACACCTAAACCGCCGCTCCCGGTCCCCGCCGCCACCTACATTAACTACCCCCTAATGTGATCCCCCTACACCGTTGCCAACTATATTAAACTACCCACTAAAGTGAGCCCCTTACACCGCCGCCATCTACCTTACCTACCCCCTAAAGTGAGCCCCTACCCCGCCGCCATCTACCTTTAATTAATTTAACCTTTAAATTAATTAACCCCTAATTTAATCCCCCTACCCCGCCGCCACCTATATTAAATTAATTAACCCCTAATTTAATCCCCCTACCCTGCCGTCACCTATATTAAATTAATTAACCCCTAATTTAATCCCCCTACCCCGCCGCCACCTATATTAAATTAACCCCTAATTTAATCCCCCTACCCCGCCGCCACCTATATTAAATTAATTAACCCCTAATTTAATCCCCCTACCCCGCCGCCAGCTATATTAAATTATTTAACCCCTAAAATACTAAACTATCCCTACCACTAAACCTAAGTCTAACCCTACAAATAGCCCTGAAAAGGGCTTTTTGCGTGGCATTACCCCAAAGTAAACTGCTCTATTGCCAGCCCTTAAAAGGGCTTTTTGCGGGGCATGCCCCAAAGAAAACTGCTCATTTACCAGCCCTTAAAAGGGCTTTTGTCGGGGCTTTGTCACAAAGTAAACTGCTCTTTTGCATCTAATCTAAATCCCCCTACACCGCCGCCACCTATAATAAATGTATTAACCCCTAATCTAATCCCCCTACACAGCCGCCACCTATATTAAACACATTAACCCTTAATCTAATCCCCCTACACCGCCGCCAGCTATATTAACTATATTAACCCTAATTATATTAGGGTTAATATAGTTAATATAGTTATTATATTATATATATTAACTATATTAACCCTAATTATATTAGGGTTAATATAGTTAATATCGTTATTATATTATATATATATTAAGTATAATAACCCTGTCTAACTCTAACATCCCTAACTAAACTCTTATTAAAATAAATCTAATATTAATATTATTAATTACAATATTCCTATTTAAATCTAAATACTTACCTATAAAATAAACCCTAAGATAGCTACAATGTAATTAATAATTACATTGTAGCTATTTTAGGGTTTATATTTATTTTACAGGTAACTTGGTATTTATTTTAACTAGGTACAATAGCTATTAAATAGTTAATAACTATTTAATAGCTACCTAGTTAAAATAATTACCAATTTACCTGTAAAATAAATCCTAACCTAAGTTACAAATACACCTACACTATCAATAAATTAAATAAACTACAAATATCTAACTAAAATACAATTAAATAAACTAAACTAAATTACAAAAAAAACAAACACTAAATTAAAAAAAGATTACAAGATTTTTAAGCTAATTACACCTATTCTAAGCCCCCTAATAAAATAATAAAGCCCCCCAAAATAAAAAAAATTCCCTACCATATTCTAAATTAAAAAAGTTAGCTCTTTTACCTTACCAGCCCTTAAAAGTGCCTTTTGCGGGGCATGCCCCAAAGAAAACTGCTCTTTTGCCTGAAAAAAAAAAAACACAATACCACCCCCCAACATTACAACCCACCACCCACATACCCCTAATCTAACCCAACCCCCCCTTAAATAAACCTAACACTACCCCCCTGAAGATCTCCCTACCTTGTATTCACCCAGCCGGGCAGAACTCTTCATCCGATCCGGGCGATGTCTTCAATCAAGCGGCAAAGAAGTCTTCTTCCATCCGGGCGATGTCTTCAAGCAAGCGGCAGAGAAGTCTTCTTCCATCCGGCGATGTCTTCAAGCAAGCGGCAGAGAGTCTTCTTCCATCCGGTGATGTCTTCAAGCAAAGCGGCATCTTCAATCTTCTTTCTTCGCTCCTCCACCGCGGAGCATCCATCCGGCACGACGACTTCCCGAAGAAAGAGGTTCCTTTAAATGACATCATCCAAGATGGCGTCCGTCGAATTCCAATTGGCTGATAGGATTCTATCAGCCAATCGGAATTATGGTAGAAAAATCTGATTGGCTGATTGAATCAGCCAATCAGATTCAAGTTCAATCCGATTGGCTGATTGGTTCAGCCAATCGGATTGAACTTGAATCTGATTGGCTGATTCAATCAGCCAATCAGATTTTTTTTCTTTGACGCTTGATTGAAGACATCGTCCAGATGAAGAGTTCTGCCCGGCTGGGTGAATACAAGGTAGGGAGATCTTCAGGGGGGTAGTGTTAGGTTTATTTAAGGGGGGTTTGGGTTAGATTAGGGGTATGTGGGTGGCGGGTTGTATTGTTGGGGGGTGGTATTGTGTTTTTTTTTTCAGGCAAAAGAGCAGTTTTCTTTGGGGCATGCCCCGCAAAAGGCCCTTTAAAGGGCTGGTAAGGTAAAAGAGCTAACTTTTTTAATTTAGAATAGGGTAGGGAATTTTTTTTATTTTGGGGGGCTTTATTATTTTATTAGGGGGCTTAGAAAAGGTGAAATTAGCTTAAAAATCTTGTAATCTTTTTTTTATTTTTTGTAATTTAGTGTTTGTTTTTTTTGTAATTTAGTTTAGTTTATTTAATTGTATTTTAGTTTAGATATTTGTAGTTTATTTAATTTATTGATAGTGTAGGTGTATTTGTAACTTAGGTTAGGATTTATTTTACAGGTAAATTGGTAATTATTTTAACTAGGTAGCTATTAAATAGTTACTAACTATTTAATAACTATTGTACCTAGTTAAAATAAATACCAAGTTACCTGTAAAATAAATATAAACCCTAAAATAGCTACAATGTAATTATTAATTACATTGTAGCTATCTTAGGGTTTATTTTATAGGTAAGTATTTAGATTTAAATAGGAATATTTTAATTAATAATATTAAAATTAGTTTTATTTTAATAAGAGTTTAGTTAGGGATGTTAGAGTTAGATAGGGTTATTAAACTTAATATATATATATATATATATATATATATATATATATATATATATAATATAATAACAATATTAACTATATTAACCCTAATATAATTAGGGTTAATATAGTTAATATATATAATATAATAACTATATTAACTATATTAACCCTAATATAATTAGAGTTAATATAGTTAATATAGCTGGCGGCGGTGTAGGGGGATTAGATTAGGGGTTAATGTGTTAAATATAGGTAGCGGCGGTGTAGGGGGATTAGATTAGGGGTTAATACATTTATTATAGGTGGCGGCGGTGTAGGGGGATTTAGATTAGATGCAAAAGAGCAGTTTACTTTGTGACAAAGCCCCGCCAAAAGCCCTTTTAAGGGCTGGTAAAAGAGCAGTTTTCTTTGGGGCATGCCCCGCAAAAAGCCCTTTTAAGGGCTGGCAATAGAGCAGTTTACTTTGGGGTAATGCCATGCAAAAAGCCCTTTTCAGGGCTATTTGTAGGGTTAGACTTAGGTTTAGTGGTAGGGATAGTTTAGTATTTTAGGGGTTAAATAATTTAATATAGCTGGCGGCGGGGTAGGGGGATTCGATTAGGTGTTAATTAATTTAATATAGGTGGCGGGGCGGGGTAGGGGGATTAGATTAGGGGTTAAATAATTTAATATAGGTGGCGGCGGGGTAGGGGGATTAAATTAGGGGTTAATAATTTTAAAATAGATGGCGGCAGGGTAGGGGCTCACTTTAGGGGGTAGGTAAGGTAGATGGCGGCGGGGTAGGGGATCACATTAGGGTGTTGTAGATTTAATATAGCTGGCAGCGGGGTCCGGGAGCAGCGGTTTAGGGGTTAATAACTTTATCAGGTGGCGGCGGGGTCCGGGAGCGGCGGTTTAGGGGTTAATACATTTTTTATTGTTAGGATAGTGAGGGGGATAGCGGATAGAGGGTTAGACGTGTCGGGCTATGTTTAGGAGGCGTGTTAGACAGTACGGGTGATTTCATACTTTAGTCAGGTTTTGTAGGCGCTGGCAGTTTCTAAAGTGCCGTAAGTCACTGGCGACTCCAGAAATTTGTACTTACGCAGATTTCTGGACATCGCTGGTTTATCAGACTTACAGCACTTTAGCATCTGACGGCGCCGTATATGGGATAGCTCGAGTTGCGAGCTGAAACTGCGGGTGGCGGGTTCCCTCGCTTGCGCTGCAAACTACGCTGCATATCGGATCGTGCCCCTGAAATTTAAAACGAATTTTGATACATTTGTTTGTTCAAATCGAATTTCGAATGTTTATAAAACATTACATTTTCAAATTTTCGTTTTTGAATTTTTCAATAAAATTCGAAAATATTTGTTCAAATGATAGAATGTTTAGCTATGCATTCATTTAATTTCAAAATGTAACATGCAAATGTGACATTCGAATTCAAATGTAAGATTCAAAATAGTATTTCTAGTCTAATATTCGAATTTGAATGCTACATTTGAATTCGAATGCCACATTCGAATTCGAAATAGTATTTCTAGTCTAATACTGTGTTTAATAAATGTAATATTCGAATGCTACATTCGAATTTGAATGTAACATTCATATTCGAAATAGTATTTCTAGTCAACAACTGTTTAATAAATGTAATGTTCGAATTGGAAATAGTATTTCTAGTCTACAACTGTGTTTAATAAATGTAATATTCGAATGCTACATTCGAATTCGAATGTAACATTCATATTCGAAATAGTATTTCTAGTCAACAACTGTTTGTTTAATAAATGTAATATTCAAATTCGAAATAGTATTTCTAGTCTACAACTGTGTTTTATAGATGTAATATTCAAATTCTAAAGTGACATTCGAAAACTGTAAATAACATTCGATTTTTATTTTTATTTTTAAGAATATTCGTTCTTTTCAACATTCTATTATGTAAATCGAATTTCTACAATAACATTTCTTCTAACATTCGAATTTGAATATAAACACATTCGCCCATCCCTATTTCATTGTAGCTACTGACTGTAGGGAGAAAATTGAGGAGAAAATTTTGTGACCTACGTTGTAGTGACTTGTTATCTAGCCCTATGATTTTTACACCACACATGCACAGAAGCTCTATACAGCCTGGCAGTAGAGATGCATTCAAATTTGTACTACTGCAAAAACAACTGGAACCCCCCCACACACTCATTTTGCTGTATTCTTTGCATTTATTTGAAAACGCAAACCCAGGGCCCCTTTAACAAATAAACACCTAGATTACGAGTTGTGCGTTAGAGGCTATGCGGTGCTAACTAACAGTTTTGTCTCACCGCTCACTTCCCTACAGTGCTGGTATTACGAGTTTTCAGAAACCCGTCGTTAAAAGACAAGAAGTGAGTGTTGAGCAAAATTGTGCACCTTACCGCACTCCAATACCAGCGCTGCTTAAGTCAGCGGTGAGCTGGTGTAACGTGCTCGTGCACGATTCCCCCATAGGAGTCAACGGGGAGAACTGGCTGGAAAAAAATTCTAACACCTGCCAAAAAGCAGCGTAAAACTCCTTAACGCAGCCCCATTGATTCCTATGGGGAAATAAAACACCCTAACATGAACCCCGAGTCTAAACACCCCTAATCCTACACTTATTAACCCCTAATATGCCGCCTCCAACATCGTCGACACCTGCATTATATTATTAACCCCTAATCTGCCGCTCCGGACACCACCGCCACCTACATTATATCTATTAACCCCTAATCTGCTGCCCCAACATCGCCGACACCTATATACTAGTTATTAACCCCCAATCTGCCGCCCCCTACGTCGCCACCACTATATTAAAGTTATTAACCCCTAAACCTAAGTCTAACCCTAAACCTAACAACCACTAACTTAAATATAATTACAATAAATCTAAATAAATATTCCTATCATTAACTAAATAATTCCTATTTAAAACTAAATACTTACCTATAAAATAAAGCCTAAGCTAGCTACAATATAACTAATAGTTACATTGTAGCTAGCTTAGGGTTTATTTTTATTTTACAG
Organism: Bombina bombina; assembly: GCF_027579735.1. Classification (NCBI taxonomy): domain Eukaryota; kingdom Metazoa; phylum Chordata; class Amphibia; order Anura; family Bombinatoridae; genus Bombina; species Bombina bombina. The sequence continues at coordinate 683,620,573 of NC_069502.1, read as the reverse complement.
GCAATTTTGTATTTATTTTAACTAGGTAGAATAGTTATTAAATAGTTATTAACTATTTAATAACTACCTAGCTAAAATAAATACAAATTTACCTGTAAAATAAAACCTAGCCTAAGTTACAATAACACCTAACACTACACTATAATTAAATAAATTTACTAAATTAAATACAATTAAATAAATTACATACAATTAGCTAAATTAAATTAAATTAGCTAAAGTACAACCCCCCCACTAAATTACAGAAAATAATAAACAAATTACAGATATTTAAACTAATTACACCTAATCTAATAGCCCTATTAAAATAAAAAAGCCCCCCTAAAATAAAAAAAAACCCCTAGCCTAAACTAAACTACCAATAGCCCTTAAAAGGGCCTTTGTGGGGCATTGCCCCAAAGTGATCAGCTCTTTTACCTGTAAAAAAAATACAAACCCCCCGCAACAGTAAAACCGACCACCCACACAACCAACCTCCCAAATAAAATACTATCTAAAAAAACTTAAACTCCCCATTGCCCTGAAAAGGGCATTTGGATGGACATTGCCCTTAAAAGGGCAGTTAGCTCTTTTGCCGCCCAAAGTCCCTAACCTAAAAATAAAACCCACCCAATACACACTTAAAAAACCTAACACTAACCCCCTGAAGATCGACTTACCGGGAGATGTCTTCATGCAAGCTGGGCCGAAGTCCTCAATGAAGCCGGGAGAAGTCTTCATCCAAGACGGACGAAGTGGTCCTCCAGACGGGCAGAAGTCTTCATCCAGACGGCATCTTCTATCTTCATCCATCCGGCGCGGAGCGGGTCCATCTTCAAGACATCCGACGTGGAGCATTCTCTTCTGCCGACGGACTAAAGACGAATGAAGGTACCTTTAAGTGACATCATCCAATCAGCCAATAGGATTGAGCTGGCATTCTATTGGCTGTTCCAATCAGCCAATAGAATGCGAGCTCAATCCTATTGGCTGATTGCTAATGTATGGAACAAAAAAAAAATGTAGTTGATGCAGTTAAACCCATTTATTACACTATTAAGTAGTGATTCAGCAATGTCCTGGTTAGTTAATTGATTTTTGAGTGGACCAATAAATATTTATGGTTCACTTTTGTTCTTAACATTCCTGACCAATTAAAAAAAACACAAAAAGCAATCTTTTTTTGTGCTGCTGGCTTGTAGCAATAGCACTAGCGACTAA